>NW_026909049.1:0-107000 GCF_033115175.1 Lepus europaeus
CCTGTTATTGTTCAGGTTAGGGCTAGTGCTAGGTCTGTTGCAGGGTTGTATTAGAGACATGGTTAAGTTTAGAGCTAGGGTTAGTGTAGGGTTTAGGGCCAGGAATAGGGTTAGGTTTAGATTTAAGGTTATGGTTAGCATTAGGGTTAAGGTTATTGCTAAGGTTAGAATAACAAATGGTAAGGAGTAGCACTAGGGTAATAACTAAAGTTAACACTATGATTTAGGGTAGGAGTAGATATAGCATTACAATTAGAACTAGGGTTAAGAATAGAGCTAGATTTTACCATGAGTTTGGGCTTAGGAGAAGTTCTAACATTGAGCATAGGGTTAGTGTTAATGTTAGAATCAATGTTACATCCTGGTTAAGATTTTGACCTGTACCTTTCTCTCTGTCTCTCTCTCTCTCACTGTCCACTCTGCCTGTCAAAAATAAAAAAATAAATTAAAAAAAAAAAGATTTTGACCTGTACTATGATTGGCTTTAGTTTTAGATTAGAGTTAGCATGAGTTTTTGGCCTAGAGGAATTGGAGATTTATTTTAGGGTTAGGGTTAGATTTGTTAGAAACTTGGCATATTTAAGGTGACATTTCTGGTTATGGTTAGGTATAATGTAGTGTTTAGTGTTTGGTAGGACTAAGACTACTATTAGGGTTTGCTTTATGCATAGGACTAGGGAGATGGGTAGGACTAGGGTTAATCTAGCATTAGGGATAAAGCTGGGGTTAGGTTGAGGAAAATAGCTAGGTATTGAAATACATTTGGGGCACTGGTGCCGTGGCTCACTAGGCTAATCCTCTGCCTGTGACTCCGGTACTCTGGATTCTAGTCCCAGTTGGGGTGCCGGTCCTGCCCCAGTTGCTCCTCTTCCATCCAGCTCTCTGCTGTGGCCTAGAAAGGCAGTGGAGGATGGCCCAAGTGCTTGGGCCCTGTACCCACATGGAAGACCAGGAGGAAGCACCTGGCACCTGGCTTTGGATCGGCACAGTGCGCTGGCCGTAGTGGCCATTTGGAGGGTGAACCAACGGAAGAAAGACCTTTCTCTCTGTCTCTCTCTGTCACTGTCTAACTCTGCCTGTCAAAAAAAATAGATTTGGGGCTATGCCTGGGTCTATAAATGTGTCTAGGTATGGAGTACAACTATTGATAGGGCTAGTGACAGGATTTGCCTAAGAGCTATGTTTAAGCTTGATTTAGCTATGGCTAAGCTTAAAATTAGAACTACAACTAGGCTGAAAATTATGTATAGAGTTAAGGCTAGGGCTAGTTTAGTACTGGTATTAGGGCTGTAAATAGGGTTAGCTTGAGGTCTATGGTTAAGAACAGTTAGTGTTAGGTTTAAAGTTAGGGTTAGAGCTAAGATTATGGTTAAAACTACAATAAGTTTTATAGTGAAGGTTAGGAAAGGGTGTATGTTTAAGTTTCAGGCCAGAGCTAGGCTTGCTATTTGATTATGACCAGCATTAAATTTATGGTTAGGATTAGGTATAGGGGTAGGTCCATAGCTCTGGTAGGTTTTGTGTTATGTTTTGCTTTTTTTTTTTTTTTTTAGCTTGTGCTAAGGTTAGGTTTATGCCTAAGATGAAAGTTAGGGATAGACTTAAGTCTAGGGCTATAGTTAGGGTTAGGGTTAAAGCTATGATTAAGTTTAATGTTAGGGTTAGGCGTAGTGCTAGGTTTAGGTTTAAGCTTACAGTGTTATCACTGGGGTTATGGTTATGTTTAGGATTAGAATTGGGGTTTCATTTAGAATTAATACTAACATTAAGGCCTGGGCTAGGGTTACAATTGGAGTTAAATTATGGTTAGTGTTATATTGTGGCTTGGATTAGTTCAAGTGCTAGGTCTATAGCTACATTTAGGCTTATGATTAGTTTACAATTAGGGCTTAAATTCCATAAAAGGCATAGACTCAGATCAGTAATGGAGTATTAGGTTTAGAGATAAAGTAAAAAGTAGGCTAGGTTTTAGTCTAGAGCTTTGTTTATGGAACTGTTAGTGAAAAGAAAGGACTAGGTTTATAGTTAGTATTAGATCTATGTTTAGCATTAGATCCATGACTAAGTCTAGAGTTAGAGTTCGGGTTAGGATTGTTTCTAATTATGTTTAGAACTATTGTAAGTGCATGTTTATTGTTAAATTTAGAGCTAGAGCTCTGGTTATGGTTATATTAAGGAGAAGGGATAGCACTAAGTCATAAGGCCAAAATTTCAAAACATTAGAAAAATTTTGCCAGTATTTAATTTAGTCTTTGGGTTAGAGCCTGGGCTAGGGTTAGATTTGGTGCTGGATTAGGGTTGAGTTAGTGTTAAGGTTGGGATAGCATTAGACTTGGGTTATGAATAGGCATAAGTTCTAGGTAATTTAAGCTTATGATTAAGTTCAACATTATGTTTAGGGATAGGGTTTGGCTTATGACTAGTGTGAGGTCTAGGGTTTGAGTTAAGATTAGGGTTAAGGCCTTGACTAAGTTTAGGGCTAGAGTTAGATTAGGGTTAATGTTAAATTTATGGTTAGGGTTAGGTTTAGGACTAGGGCTACACCTAGGGTTAATATTAAGTGTAGACTTAGGGTTAGAATTTAGTGTAGGATTTGGACCTAGAATAGATTTCAGTTTAGTTGAAGTTAGGAATAAGATAGTCTTAGGTTAAGGGTTACTGTTAGGATTAGGGTTAGAGGTTAGATTAGTGTTAGGTAAGGAGTTAGTGTTAGGTTCATGAATAAGGCTTGGCCTAGGGTTAGAGTTGGGGTTAGGTTAAGTTTAGGTTTATGACTTGGGTTAGATGTAAAGCCAAGACTGAGGTTAGGGTTGAGGTTAGATTGATGAGAGCTAGGGTTATTTTTCAAGCTAGTATTATGTCTATGGACAATTTTGATGCTAGGTATAGCACTAGATTTTATACTTGGACTATGGATGAAACGTCATTGAGATAAGGGTTAAGGATAAAGGTAGAGTGAGTGTTAGAATTTGGGCTGGGGTAGCCTTTAGGGTTATGTTCAGAGTGATGGTTAGGGTTAGAAAATGAAATGCTGCAAGCGGCTTCTGTTTGATATTCTAATTCTAGTTCTGGTACTTCAGGCACAGCTACTACTTCAAGTATGAATAATCACTGTTTTAGAAGCATTGAAGCTGCATTGCTTTTTAAGGGCATTGTAGTTATATTAGACAATATGATTAACTATCTGAAGAAAGTTAGTGTTGTCAGCCTGGACTTCTGAACCCCCTTCCTTGTCTGAGCTTCAGACTTAGCAGCTCTTTTGAGTATTGCTAATGTACAGTGTGTTCTCATGACTGGAATAAAAATATTTGCTAGGTAAATTAGAAATAAAGCCAGGAATTCATTTTTAGTAAATCTAATGCAAACAAATGGTAAACTGGAATTAAAAAAAAATCTTGAAATAGCTTTGGACAACACACAATTTTCTAGTGACATTCATTTTGCCTGTGTTCTCACATTTGTGATTTTACTGAATTTTTGCAAATAAAGCAATCAATGAATACACAGAGTATACTCAATGAAGAATCCAACATGTAATTGAGAATATCATGCATTCCTTGCAATAAGTTTAGGCAAAATGCTTCCTTCAAGTACAACTAATCTCTAACTTTTTTTTTTGACAGGCAGAGTTAGACAGTGAGAGAGAGAGACAGAGAGAGAGGTCTTTCTTCCATTGGTTCCCCCCCCCCAAATGGCCGCTACAGCCAGCACACTGCACCAATCCAAAGCAAGGAGCCGGGTGCTTCCTCCTGGTCTCCCATGTGGGTGCAGGACCCAAGCACTTGGGTCATCCTCCACTGCCTTCCCAGGCTACAGCAGAGAGCTGGATGGAAGTGGAGCCAGAATCTGGCACCCCAAGAAGGACTAGAACCCAGGGTACCGGTGCCTCAGGTGGAGGATTAGCCTAGTGAGCTGCGGCGCCAGCCAAATACAAGTTTTTGAGATTGCAAATGTATTGCTTATTAAGGACTGTGTATTTAAAGCTGAGAATTCTTGTCTTCCCAGAAAAAGAAACATTGTGAGCCAGTCCTAGTGTGTACCACAATTGTGTCCTGTGCACCAACTTCAGGCATATCATATCTTTCAGGTATTATGCATGTATAGTATAATGCTTACTAAGAGCATATGGTGTAAGACAAGCATTACACTAAGTCACCAGGAAACCTAATGGTTACGCTTACAACTGACCTGGACATAAACTCATTTCCTTGAGGTAAATTGAGACAAAATACCTCTTTTCAACAACACTCTTCCACTATATTCTCATATTGCATACCTATTATATATTAAGTCCTAAGTACATAGAGCAATCAATGAAAATACAGAGAAAATTCAATACAGCAAATGTGTTCTGAGGAGCCCATTCAATTCCTTCAAATAACTTCAGGTACCAACATGCTGTTTGAAACACTGGAAAACATTGTTTTGTTTGTTTGTTTGTTTGTTTTTCTTTCTTTTTTTTTTTGAAAGGCAGAGTTAGACAGTGAGAGAGAGAGACAAAGAGAAAGGTCTTCCTTTTTCCGTTGGTTCACCCCCCAAGTGGCCACTATGGCTGGCACATTGTGGCCGGTGCACTGCGCCGATCCAAAGCCAGGAGCCAGGTGCTTCTCCTGGTCTCCCATGTGGGTGCAGGGCCCAAGGACCTGGGCCATCCTCCACTGCACTCCCAGGCCACAACAGAGAACTGGACTGGAAAAGGAGCAACCGGGACAGAATCTGGTGCCCCATCTGGGACTAGAACCAAATGTGCCGGCACCATGGGCAGAGGATTAGCCTAGTGAGCCACAGCACCAGCCTGGAAAACATTGTTTATTATGGCTTTAGTAGTTAAAGAATTCAACTAATCTTTCTAAGGAAAAACAATGTTGTTAGCCTGCTTTAATCTGTACTACAAATTTATTCCCTGTGCCAACTTGAGATATGATGTACCTTTCATTATGTATGTAGAGTGTGTTTCTTTATTGGAATAAAGTACAATGCTTACTATGCACAGAGTTTTAATACAAGCACTCCTCTCCGTTGGAAGGAAACAATTTTATCGAGTTGTACTAAACTAGGTAGAAACGGGAGGTAAGACAAAAACCTCAGAAACCCAAAACATTGGCGGGGAAAGGCAAAAGAGGCCTGAGGCCCCACTGGGCAAGTTCACCAGGCTGACTGGAGGAGAGAAAAAAAATGAATAAATCAGGGGAACCAGCACAGACACTAGCCTCTCTCTCCACTCACCTAACAAAGCTGAGCAAGACAAAGAGCAGGCACCATTTTACATATGTAAAGCGGCAACCTCAAGTAGCCAAGCAGAAAAACTTGACTCTGGTCAGGAGAAATAATAGGTTAGAATCTAGTGAAAGCAGATGGAGCTAACGATCTGAGACTGTGAAAATCCCAGGTGGGGCGAGCGAACTCATGGAGTACGCAAACTCAGTAACCTTGGGACTGTGGAGAAACTTGAGAACACATTGAGGGCTGCATAAACTCTTTGTGTGGTCCCAGGGGTAGATCAAAAGAATACTCACAGAGGCCAGATTTCAACTACCCTCAATTCCACTCAGCTGTGTGGAATTATTTCCCAACTGAGTCAAAAAAAAAAAAAAAAGAGAGAGAGAGAGAGAGACAGAGAGACAGAGAGACAGAGAGAGAGAGAGATCCAGCAAGGAGCAAGGGAGAGAACAATCTGGGTGAGTCACAATTGGCACACGCTTAAACCTGAAGAATCAAACAGAGCTCTCTGGCCACACCCATCACATCCTCTAAGGATCCATCAAAGCAGACAGCCCACTTAATCTAGAGGCACAGTATAATGAGAAAAAAAAAAACACCACAGGAAAAAAAAAAAAAACCTATACATTATCTCCAACAAGCTAAACAACAAAGGCAGAAACTGAGGAAACAAGAGCAAGGAAGACACTATGATGCCCACAAATGAACAAGACACCCCAATTCAAGATTATGAAGATGAAGAGATAGAGGAAATGCAAGAAGCGGATCTCAAAAATTGATAAGAACATTAAGAAGTTCTCAAAAACAATTTTTATTATATATATATATATATTTTAACTTTTATTTAATGAATATAAATTTCCAGTGTACAGCTTATGGATTACAATGGCTTCCCCCTCCCATAACTTCCCTCCCACCCGCAACCCTCCCCTCTCCCGCTCCCTCTCCCCTTCCATTTGCATCAAGATTCATTTTCAATTCTCTTTATATACAGAAGATCAATTTAGTATAAAGATTTCAACAGTTTGCACCCACAGAGAAACACAAAGTGAAACATACTGTTTGAGTACTCGTTATAGCATTAAATCAAAATGTACACATTAAGGACAGAGATCCCACATGAGGAGCAAGTGCACAGTGGCTCCTGTTGTTGACCCAACAAATTGACACTCTAGTTTATGGCGCCAGTAACCATCCTAGGCTGTCGTCATGAGTTGCCAAGGCTATGGAAGCCTTCCAAGTTTACCGACTCTGATCATATTTAGACAAGGTCATAAAAGACAGAGTGAGGATAGTAACCAATGATCCTAAGAGTGGCATTTACCAGGTTTGAACAATTATACAGCATTAAGTGGGGAAGAGGACCGTCAGTACACACAGGTTGGGAGTAGAGCCATTGGTGGTAGAGGTTATGATTACAACGGAATGAGGCCCAAGTGCACTAGACAAGGTCTAGAACAAAGGACAGAGTCATTATTAGAGGAGCTAAGAAAGGTGCTGTCTAAGCTACAAGTAATTTTTCTGATTGAGAGGCAAATAGAACCTGATAGAAGGGGCTTGATAATAATCTGGTGGGCTTTAGGCCTTGTAAATTCAGAGGCCCAGACCTATCTATCTCTTCACATGGGGTATATCCTAAGGGAGGTATGAACCTCCTAGGAGAAGGCACTCTGTTGACTTGAACTACAGAAATCCTTAATGGACAAGATAGAAAATCTGTTGCGTGAAAATGAAATATTAAGGAGGAATCAAAATGAAATGAAACAACTAGTAGATCATGAAACTGTGATAGTGACAAGAAACCATAATGAAATGAAGAACTCAGCACATCAAATGATAAACATATTAGAGAGCCTTAAAAACGGAATGGGTGAATCAGAAGAGAGAATATCGGACTTAGAAGACAGAGAACAGGAAAGGAAACAGTCAAATCAAAGAAAAGAAGAGGAAATCAAAAATCTAAAAAAATACTGTCAGAAATCTACGGGATACTATTAAAAAACCCAACATTCGGGTTCTAGGAGTTCCTGAAGGCATGGAGAGGGAGAAAGGATTAGAAGGCCTTTTTAGTGAGATACTAGCAGAAAATTTCCCAGGTTTGGAGAAGGACAGAGACATCTTAGTACAGGAAGCTCATAGAACCCCTAATAAACATGACCAAAAGAGATCCTCAACATAACACGTCATAATTAAACTCACCGCAGTGAAACATAAAGAAAAGATCCTAAAATGTGCAAGAGAAAAATGCCAGATTACTCTCAGAGGATCTCCAATTAGACTCACAGCTGACTTCTCATCAGAAACCCTACTAGCTAGGAGGGAATGGAGAGATATAGCCCAGGTACTAAGAGAGAAAAACTGCCAGCCCAGAATATTATATCTTGCAAAGCTCTCATTTGTGAATGAAGATGAAATTGAGACCTTTCACAGCAAACAGAAATTGAAAGAATTTGTCGCCACTCGTCCAGCCCTGCAAAAGATGCTTAAAGATGTGTTACACACAGAAACACAGTCACCAATATGAAAGAAGGTAAAGGAAGGAAACCTCACAGCTAAAGGTCACAGGAATCTCAAACCATATATTAGAAAAAATCTTTGGCAAATGACAGGGAAAAGTTACTCCTTCTCAATGTTAATGGCTTGAACTGTCCAGTTAAAAGACACCAATTGGCTGATTGGGTTAAGGAACAAAACCCATCTTTTTGCTGCTTACAAGAAACTCATCTTTCCAACAATGATGCATACAGACTGAAAGTGAAAGGCTGGAAAAAGATATACCATGCCAACAGAAATGAAAAAAGAGCGGGTGTAGCCATCTTAATATCAGACAACATAAACTTTACCACAAAAACTGTTAGGAGAGACAAAGAGGGGCACTATATAATGATTAAGGGGTCCATTCAACAGGAAGATATAAGGATTATCAATGTATATGCACCTAATTACAGGGCACCGGTTTATTTAAAAGACTTGTTAAGGGACTTAAAGGGAGACTTAGACCCCAATACAATAGTACTGGGGGACTTCAATACCCCACTCTCAGAGATAGACACATCATCAGGACAGAAGATCAACAAGGAGACAGCAGATTTAAATGACACTATAGCCCAAATGGACCTAACAGATATCTACAGAACTTTTCATCCTACATCTAAGGACTTTACATTCTTCTCAGCAGTACATGGAACCTTCTCTAGGATTGACCACATACTAGGCCATAAAGCAAGTCTCAGCAAATTCAAAAGAATTAGAATCATACCATGAAGCTTCTCAGACCACAAAGGAATGAAATTGGAAGTTAGTTACTCAGGAATCTCTAGAGCATATGCAAACACATGGAGATGAACAACATGCTCCTGAATGAACAATGGGTCATAGAAGAAATTAAAAGAGAAATCAAAAATTTTCTGGAAGTAAATGAGGATAACAGCACAACATACCAAAACCTATGGGATACAACAAAAGCAGTGTTAAGAGGAAAATTTATATCAATAGGTGCCTACATCAAGAAATTGGAAAGGTACCAGATAGATGCGCTTTCAAGTCATCCCAAGGATCTAGAAAATCTGCAGCAAACCGGAGCCAAACCCAGTAGGAGAAGAGAAATAATTAAAATCAGAGAAGAAATCAACAGGATTGAATCCAAAAAAACATTACAAAAAATCAGCCAAATGAGGAGCTGGTTTTTTGAAAAAATAAACAAAATTCACACCCCATTGGCCCACTAACTAAAAAAAGAAAAGACCCAAATCAATACAATTAGAGATGAAAATGGAAACGTAACAACAGACACCACAGAAATAAAAAGAATCATCAGAAATTACTACAAGGACTTGTATGCCAGCAAACAGGAAAATCTCTCAGAAATGGACAGATTGTTGGACACATACAACCTACCTAAATTGATCCAGGAAGACACAGAAAACCTAAAAAGACCTATAACTGAGACAGAAATTGAAACAGTAATAAAGGTCCTCCAAACAAAGAAAAGTCCAGGACCAGAATGGATTCACTGCTGAATTCTACCAGACTTTTAGAGAAGAACTAACTCCAATTCTTCTCAAACTATTCAAAACAATCGAAAAAGAGGGAATCCTCCCAAATAATTTCTATGAAGCCAGCATCACCTTAATTCCTAAGCCGGAAATAGATGCAACATTGAAAGAGAATTACAGACCAATATCCCTGATGAACATAGATGCAAAAATACTCAAAAAAATTTTGGCCAATAGAATGCAACAACACATCAGAAAGATCATCCACCCAGACCAAGTGGGATTTATCCCCGGTATGCAGGGATGGTTCAACGTTCGCGAAACAATCAACGTAATACACTACATTAACAGACTGCAGAAGAAAGACCATATGATTCTCTCAATAGACGCAGAGAAAGCATTTGATAAAATACAGCACACTTTCATGATGAAAACTCTAAGCAAACTGGATGTGGAAGGAACATTCCTCAGTACAATCAAAGCAATATATGAAAAACCCACAGCCAGTATCCTATTGAATGGGGAAAAGTTGAAAGCATTTCCACTGAGATCTGGTACCAGACAGGGATGCCCACTCTCACCACTGCTATTCAATATAGTTCTGGAAGTTTTAGCCAGAGCTATTAGGCAAGAAAAAGAAATTAAAGGGATACAAATTGGGGAGGAACAACTCAAACTATCCCTCTTTGCAGATGATATGATTCTTTATTTAGGGGACCCAAAGAACTGTACTAAGATACTATTGGAACTCATCGAAGAGTTTGGCAAAGTAGCAGGATATAAAATCAATGTACAAAAATCAACAGCCTTTGTATACACAGACAATGCCACGGTTGAGGAAGAACTTCTAAGATCAATCCCATTCACAATAGCTACAAAAACGATCTAGTACCTTGGAATAAACTTAACCAAGGATGTTAAAGATGTCTACGATGAAAACTACAAAACCTCAAAGAAAGAAATAGAAGAGGATACCAAAAAATGGAAAAATCTTCCATGCTCATGGATTGGAAGAATCAATATCATCAAAATGTCTATTCTCCCAAAAGCAATTTATACATTCAATGCAATACCAATCAAGGTACCGATGACATTCTTCTCAGATCTGGAAAAAATGATGCTGAAATTCATATAGAGACACAGAAGACCTCGAATAGCCAAAGTAATCTTGTACAACAATAACAAAGCCGGAGGCATCCTAATACCAGGTTTCAGGACATACTACAGGGTAGTTTTTATCAAAACAACATTGTGCTGGTACAGAAACAGATGGATAGACCAATGGAACAGAATAGAAACACCAGAAATCAATCCAAACATATACAGCCAACTTATATTTGATCAAAGGTACAAAACTAATCCCTGGAGTAAGGACAATCTATTCAATAAATGGTGCTGTGAAAATTGGATTTCCACATGCAGAAGCTTGAAGCAAGACCCCTACCTTTCACCTTACATAGAAAATCCACTCACTATGGATTAAAGATTAAATCTATGACCTGAAACCATCAAATATTAGAGAGCATTGGAGAAACCCTGCAAGATATAGGTACAGGCAAAGACTTCTTGGAAAAGACCCCAGGGGCACAGGCAGTCAAAACCAAAATTAACATTTGGGATTGCATCAAATTGAGAAGTTTCTGTACTTCAAAAGAAACTGTCAGGAAAGTGAAGAGGCAACCGACAGAATGGGAAAAATATTTGCAAACTATGCTGCAGATAAAGGGTTGATAACCAGAATCTACAAAGAAATCAAGAAACTCCACAACATCAAAACAAACAACCCACTTAAGAGATGGGCCAAGGACCTCAATAGACATTTTTCAAAAGAGGAAATCTAAATGGCCAACAGACACATGAAAAAATTTTCAAGATCAGAACAATCAGGGAAATGCAAATCAAAACCACAATGGGGTTTCACCTCACCCTGGTGAGAATGGCTCACATTCAGAAATCTACCAACAATAGATGCTGGAGAGGATGTGGGGAAAAAGGGACACTAACCCACTGTTGGTGGGAATGCAAACTAGTTAAGCCACTATGGAAGTCAGTCTGGAGATTCCTCAGAAACTTGAATATAACCCTACCATACAACCCAGCCATCCCACTCCTTGGAATTTACCCAAAGGAAATTTGATCAGTTTCATTTCACAATTGATCACTCTGATAGTTCTAAGAGTCAAAGGGATCACACAAACAAGACAAGTGTCTGCTAATACTAACTGATAGAATCAAAAAGGGAGAGAAGGATCTAACATGGGAAGCAGGATACACAGCAGACTCATAAAATGGCAGATGTCCTAAACAGCACTCTGGCTTCAGAATCAGCCCTTAGGGCATTCGGATCTGGCTGAGGGCCCATGAGAGTATTTTAGGCATGGAAAGCCAAGACACTCTGTCAAAAAAAAAAGAAGAAGAAGAAGACCTAAATGAAAGATCTCTGCGAGTTAGATCCCAGTGGAAAGAACGGGGCCACCAAAGAAAGAGGTACCTTTCTCTGAAGGGAGGAGAGAACTTACACTTTGACTATGACCCTGTTGGAATAAGATAGAAGTCAGTAAACTCAAAAGGCTTTCATAGCCTTGGCAACTCATGACTAGAGTTAGGGAGATTACTGACACCATAAACAAGAGTGTCAAATTGTTAAGTCAACAACAGGAGTCACTGTGTACTTACTTCTCATGTGGGATCTGTCCTTAATGTGTTGTCCAATGTGAAGTAATGCTATAACTTCTACTGAAACAGTATTTTACACTTTGTGTTTCTGTGTGAGTGCAAACTGATGAAATCTTTACTTAGTATATACTGAATTGATCTTCTGTATATAAAGATAATTGAAAATGAATCTTGATGTGAATGGAATGGGAGAGGGAGCAGGAGATGGGTGGGGTTCGAGTGGGAGGGAAATTATGGGGGGATCCCATTGTAATCCATAAAGTGTACTTTGGAAATTTATATTTACTAAATAAAAGTTAAAAAAAAAAGGTGGAGCAGCCAGGTCTTGAACCGGCACCCATATGGGATGCTAGTGCTTCAGGTCAAACTGTTTACTCACTGTGCCACAGTGCCAGGCCCTGCACTTTGTTTTGCCATATACATTAACAGGTTTGAGGGATTTGGACATCTCTGGGTGGGGACTGTCTGTTACATGTGCCAGGAAGAATTCTCCCACTTATTCAATAGCTTCTCCATTGAGGAACACTGCACTGGAGGCAGAGTGTAATGCCTCCAAACCAAACTGATAATCATCAAGTTTTTTTTTTTTTTTAATCTGAACTCAATTCACTTACATAACAGTCAGGATTTCTTTACTATTTTTATTCACCTATTTTGTAGTTTCTGCCTGAAAGATGCTAAAATGGCAACATTAAAAGATGAATCATCATAACATTGGAGACGCTAAGACATAGATCTGTTCTGAGCATGCACATGATGTCTTCAGTTTTGAATCCCTGAAGAGGTATGCTACTGCTGTAGTCTATCATCCATCATGCCCACTTCAGATCATATTAATGGGTGCCTCCTACCTATCTTTTTCTTTATTTTCTCCTACCTATTTTTAAATGTATGTACAGGACAGAGGCTGGCACTGAGGCACAGAAGGTTAATCCTCCACTTGTGGTGCTGGCATCCCATATGTACACAGGTTCTAGTCCCAGTTGCTCCACTTCTGATCCAGCTCTCTGCTATGGCCTTGGAAAGCAGTAGAATTTGGCCCAAGCGCTTGGGCCCCTGCACCTGCATGAGAGACCCAGAAGAATCTCCTGGCTCCTGGCTTTGGATCGGCTCAGCGCCTGCCATTGTGGCCATTTGAGGAGTGAACCAGCAGATGGAAGACCTTTCTCTCTGTCTGTCCCTCTCACTATCTGTAACTCTACCTCTCAAATAAATAAAATCTTTAAAAAGAAGTATATACAGGACAAACTAAAAATAACAATAGGAAAAAAAGAGAGCAACAACATATGAGACATATATAAGATATATATATATATATATAAGACATATATAAGAAGATATATAAAAAAGGTATCTTTTTCATTACTTACTTTGGTGATGAATTTGCACTTAATTCAGGAAACCAAACATGATTGCAATGTTGTCATCAGAGATTTCCTTAGTTTTAATGGCTTTCAGGATATTATCTACATACTGAAATGTAGTTCTTTGTATTTTTTAAGATTTATTTATTTATTTGAAAGAGTTACACAGAGAGAGAAGGAGAGGGAGAAGGATAAAAAGAGTAAGAAAGGGAGAGGGGGAGAGGGAGGGAGAGGGTGAGGGATTGGGGAAGGGAGGGGGAGAGAGAGGGGGAGAGAAAGAGAGAGAGAGAGAGTCTTCCATCTGCTGGTTCACTCCCAATTGGCTGCAATGGCCAGAACTGTGATTTGAAGCTGGAAGCCGAGAGCTTCTTCCAGGGCTCCCACATGGGTGCAGGGGCCCAAGAACCTGGGCCATCTTCTACTGCTTCCCCAGGCCATAGCAGAGAGCTGGATCAGAAGTGGAGGGGCTGGGACTAGAACAGATGCTGGCACTGCAGGCAGTGACTTTACCCATTATGCCACAGTGTTGGCCCCAGTTCTGTGTAATTTACTTCTCTTAAAGCACAACCTAGGATTTCTTTGTAATTGTCAAACCCTTTGAGTAAGACAGTCCAGCAGTACTATTGCTTCTGGTGGGAGTCTAGGTCCTCCCATTTTAAAGCAAATTTCCTTTGGGATTCAGAATGTAACAGGATGAACAAATTGTATAGAACTCACTATCCTTGGTTAGACTTGCCAAAAAAGTGTAGGAATTAGGAACGATAGGATGTATGTCAGGACCATATTACTGAAATTCCTAAGTTCTTGGATAGATCTTTATTCTTGAATTTCTGGATTTTTTTTTAAGATTTTTTTTATTTATCTGAGACAGAGAATGACAGAGAAAGAGAGATCTTCCATCCTTTGTTTCACTTCACCCTCAATTGGCCATGATCATTTGGGGTTGTTCCAGGCCAAACCCAACAGTAAGGAATTCAATCTTGGTCTCTCAACATGGGCTCAAGGATTCAAGTACTTGGGCCATCTACCACTGCTTTCCCAGGCACACTACCAGGAAGCTGGATCAGAGGTAGAGCAGCTGGGACTTGAACTAGCACTCCTAAATGAGATCTAGTCTTGCAGGCGGCAGTTTAACCCACTGTACTGCAATGCCAGTGCAGTTCCTGAATTTAAAACAGCCTTTGAAATTTTTATTTGTGATAGATCTTCCATCTGTTGATTTACTCTCCAAATCCATACAATATTGCAGTCTAGGCTAGTGCAAAGCTAGGATCTGGGAACCCATTTTAGTTTCCCATATGAATGGCAAGCACCTAAATGAGCTATTATCTGCTGCCTCCCAGGGATCTGGAATTAGAAACAAAGCTGGAAATTGAACCCAGACACTCCCATATAGGTTGTAGGCACCCCAAGCAGCATATTAACCACTATGCTAAAAGCCTCCCCTGTATTTTTATTTTATTTTATTTTATTTTATTTTTTAGTGATTTATTTTATTATTTATTTGAAAGGCGGAATTACAGAAAGGCAGAGAGAGAGAGAGAAGTCTTCCATCTGCTGGTTCACTCCCCTAGTGGCCACAATGGCTGTTGCTTGCCCAATCTGGAGCCAGGAGCTTTTTCCAGGTCCCCACATGGGTACATCTACTGCTTTCCCAGGTTGTAGCAGAGAGCTGGTTTGGAAGTGGAACAGGTGGGACTCAACCAGTGCCCATATGGGATTCCAGCACTGCAGGAGGCAGTTTTAATGGCTACACCACAGCATTGGCCTCGGTCCATCTTTTTAAATTCTACTCTTACTGGAATGGAGTTGGCTACTCATCACACTCAGCCCTGTGCTCATACTTCCAAGTTAATTCTGCTCAGGACTCTTGGAGGAATCTCTTCCTGTTCAGGCACCAATATTTTTGCAATACAGTCATGAGCTGAAACCCTTAAGTTTTAGGGACTTGAATCTCAATGCTATCCTAGTTCCAGTTTCTTGAGTCCCCTAACTTAGATAATGTTTCTTTCTTAAAGAGAGAAGGAGATTCTGGTGTATGCAGAAGGGATGGCATTCATGTTTTTACCCTTATTTCCCAGGTGAAGAGCTCCAGAAGCCTGTTAGTCTCCCACTTTCCTGATAGTCTTTTTATTATATGTTTTATCACAGAGATATTCCTTTTGGGTATTTAACACTGCTGACATGGCACCAGTATTGAGCATAACTTTACCTTTGCTTCCCACTAAATTTACATGGGATCCTCAGAGAGGGTTAGAATCTAGTGGTCTAGAGCCAACTGGAGAGTCCCAAGGCCCTGTCACATGTCTTTTCATTCAAAAGAAGTTGGCATGTATCAGTCCTTCCTGATTCCTCATCTCTCTGGGGACAGCTCAAATATTTCAGTTCCCACTGCCCTTGTTTGCAATAAGCACCCTATCTCTCAAATTGATGAGTAGCCTTACTTGTGATCCTTTGGTGGAGGCCATGGTCACTCACCCATAGCATCTCTTCTGTCTCTGTTATCTCCAATAGAACGGGGGCCACAGATAACAGGGCAGCATTCCTCTGTATCTTTTTGCCTTCTTTTTCTTCAGTCATACTTCAGTTGTTAAACACTAAAGAGCACCTCACCTGAGTAGGGTTATCATCAATCATTGAGGCTTTCTCCAGATGTGTGGCATACTCTGAGATACAAAATACATATAAACATTGTGCCCAGTATTGTGGTGCAATGGATAAAGCCATCACTTACTACTCCAGCATCCCATATTGAAGTACTTGGTAGTCTTGGCTGTTCCACTTCTCTTCCAGCTCCCTACTAATGTGTCTGAATCAACGGAATCTGCCCCAAATACTTGGATCCAGGGCACCCATGTAGGAGACCTAGATTAGTTCCAGATTGCTGGCTTCAGGCTGCTGTAGCCTTGACTATTGCAGCCATTTAGTTAGTGATCAGCATGTGGAAGATCTCTACCTCTGTTACTCTGCCTTTAAAATAAATAAATAAATAAATCTTTTTAAAAAGTCACTGCACTTTCCTGGACCTCAGATGCCTTCTCTGCATATTGTCTGAGGTGGTCCTTCAGCCTCTCCAAAAAGGTGAGGAGATTCTCCAGGGTGCTGCTGGACCTCTCTCAGCTGAGGCCAGTTGATGGGAGGGTGGGTGAGCAGTGACATTGCCTTCAGGTAGAGCACCCTAAAGTTTCCCGATTGTTCTTATTCCTTGGGTTTTCTTTGGATACCATTTAGGGTATGTCCTTGGTATAGCTTCCTTATTGAGTCTCTTAATTCCTAATTCCAGCTGGTATTTACCATATACTTCATCTTTGGCTTTCAACAGAGCAGCCAATTTCTCTAAGCAAGGAAGAGAGGAGTCACCAGATTAGGAATATGTGTCCAGGTTGGATTGTGTGAGAGAGAAAATTCCTTTGTTAGATTTATACATTTTTCTGGCTCTGTGCTTCACCCCAGGTTGTGTGCCTTTAAATTACATACTCAGTTATGGAGAGCAGGACATCACCATTAATAAGTCTCCCTTCCACACCAGGCATCTGCCTCAGAGAGAGCAGTCCAGGATTGTAGCTGGCTCCTAGTCAATTGACATTTCCTCATATTTCATATTTTGATTTAAAATAATCACCAATGATTTTTCCCTGGGTCTCTTTCTTTATTAGCAAGTCTTAAAAGATAAGTTATTTCTAAATAAATAATTCTGTTCAAATGTTCTTATGTGTTTCTTACTTTAAGCAAAAGAAAAGCCATGGTTATCTTTGGGAACGATCATTTTTTCAAGTGTCTTTGACATCTCAAAGTTCCTGGCTCTTTAAAGTAATCCAACAATTTTTTTCCAAGTGTCTTTGGCAACAACAATGTTGGCACAGCAAAACACTCAACCTAGCCATGATCCTCTCCTTTGATTATATGTTATCTTGGCATTCTCATGCACTTATTCAGTTGCTTCAATTTCTTTTGGTATCTCTATGAAGAAAATGTTGAAAAACTCATTTTAGATTTGCACTATAAGATTTAATCTAAACTTGTATGTATTAGAGGCTACAAAAAGAATTATGATGGCACATAAAAACCCCCATGAAAAACATAAATGAAATAGAAGTTCAAAGGAAAGAATTTAATCTACTGTTTAATACATCATTTTGGAAATTTGCATCCCATAACAAAATGCCTCAATTCAAATCTTGTCTTGGATATGAATGTCAGATTCCTGACCATGTGCACCCTTGGAAGCAATAGGTGATGATTCGAGTTCTTTTTTAGCCAGGCTTACTCCTGCTGTTGTGGTGTCTGGGAAGTGAACAAGCAATTTGGATATTTGTCTCTCTTTCTCTTTTAAAAATATTATATATATGTAGATATGCATATATATATATATATAATTTATGTCATGGATAGTCCTTTCTCAATATGCACTTCATGGACTTTTTGAAGAATCCTCATATTAATTGATTTCAAAATTATGTTACAGCACAATAAAATGTTCTTTTTTAATTTAAAAGGCAGAGAGGTACAGATGTAGGACCAGGTTGAAATCTCCCACTCACTAGTTCCATGTGTAAATAACCAAACATAACCAGGATTGGGCCAGACCAAAGAAGGAGCCTAAAGTTCCACTCAGGTCTTCTATAGGGGTAGTAGGAGCTCAAACAATTCATCAACTGTGGCCTTTCAGAGTGCATTACCAAGGACTGGATCTGAAGCAGAATAGATGGATATGATCTGGCACTCTGATAAGGGCTGCAGGCATCCCACATGATGGCTTAACCTGCTGTGTTCTAACATCTACCCTTTTCTTCCAAGAAACTTGGACATTTTGTCAAAATGTATATAATGCTTCACATCATTAGATCAAATATGAAAGTGCTTTACTGTATATTTTCAAGAAGACTCCTAAATCAAGTGTTCAGCCTCAATAATACACTCAAACACATCCACACTGTCAAAATTTGCATATACAGTGTTCTGCTAGCATCTCGTCTTCTAAACACGCACCACTGCTTCCTCAGATCCAACAATAAACAACTATTCCAATAATCCTTCTACATTTCAATGCCCAGCATACATGGATGACTGTTTTGCAAAATTGTGCCACACAATAATAAGGTTTATGTTTCTTTATTTCAGACCATTCATTTCTCATAGTCATGTCATTTGTGTGCAATATTAGGTTTTGTTTTTTAAAATCTGAAAAGAGACTGAATATGCATTTAAACTGAAATTTTGTGTGACTTTAACATGTTCACTTCCATATCCATGAAAAAAAGCAATCACTATTTTTTTAAGATTTATTTATTTATTTGAAAGTCAGAGTTACACAGAGAGAGGAGAGGCAGAGAGAGATAGATAGAGAAGTCTCCCATCTGATGGTTTACTCCTCAGTTGGCCACAAAGGCCGGAGCTGTGCCTATCTGAAGCCAGGAGCCAGGAGTTTCTTCAGGGTCTCCCACATAGGAGTGGGACTTGGACCATCTTCTACTACTTTCCCAGGCCATAGCAGAGGGCTGGATTGGAAGTGGAGCAGCTGGGTCTTGAACTGGCACCCATATGGGATGCAGCGCTTCAGTCCAGGGCATTAACCTGCTATACCACAGCACCGGCCTCCCAAAGCAATCACTCTTGACAAGTTTACATGAAGCAGATAGTTATTTCAAACCTGATGTAATCTTTAGTCTACTTCAGAGTAATTCAGGAGTAACTAAGGATGAGGTGAATGTTTCAAGCCAGGTAACTGTAGGCAACACATGGCATGCAAGAAAGGCATATTATTATACCCTCTATTAGCTCTAAGGCACAGTGCAGGACAATAAGAGGATTTGTTTAACTGGTAGCCATGGGCTCTCACTCTATGTCCTTTCACTAAATCATTTAAATTGAAATAATAATATCATTTTAGATACTCAAGCAGAAATAGAGTCCATAATCCAAATCATGATGAGAACTGATGGGGGAAATTAAGCAAAATGTTCACACACAAAGTAAACTACTATTATAAATACCAGGAAGGAAAAAATAGAGTGTAAAGAAAAATAATAGCATTAACAATAACAAAAAAGAGAAAAAAAGGGGATATGTCATCTATATCTATAGAAAGAGAAAGAGAAAGAAACAAGGATGCCAATGAAGTAAATAATAAGAAGTGAACTATAAATTCAGGGCCATGTATGCAACTATGTATGCCAAAATTATGAAAACCTATAAAAGAAAATAAAGAAAACATAAATAAATGGAATAGATGCTTTCTTAATTATTGAAAGACAGAATATTGTTAAGATATCTCTTCTTCCTACTTGGACCAACAGATTCATTGCATTCTAATAAAAAATAATATCAGGCTATTCTGGAGAAAATGACAAACATTTGTCCAAACTTTAGAAGTCTAGACAATACTGAGAAGTGTAGAGAAACCTCGAGGAATCTACATTTGTATCTTGATTTCATGGCTTTCTGTGAACCTACATGATGCTAGACAAAGATTAGACATGTGGATAAATGGAAAGGCATAAATACTTATGCTTAACTGATCTTAGCCAAAGGAACAGAGTCATTCCCTACAGAATATTGGAATATGTAGTCTTTCCAATAAATGGAGATGGTGCAAATGGATGACCATGTGAATAAAAAAAAAGACAAATGTCTTGTGCATAACATATAAACTCATTCAGCATGATGTAGAGACTCCTATGTGTAGTGGAAAAAAAATGTTAAACCCAGTAGAAAACACATGAGAAAAATTCTATTATGTAATACACTGAATGTATTATCCATAAAAATGTCATGTGATGTCTGTTAAATAAAAAATGCTTTCTCAAAAATACCATTGAAAAAAATGGAAGCTAGATCTCACACTAGGACATAATATTTCAAAATATTTGCTTACAGGAATTGAATGCAAAGTTTATTAAGGGCTTGTAAAACTCAGCAATAAGGCAATAAATTCTCCAATTTAAAACACCAAATTAATAAAGAATAACCTTTACATTGAATACACACAGATCCAAAATAGGCACACAGAATATACTGAACATTAGAAAATTATGAGATAAAAGAGTGAATTGTGAATTAAAATGCAAATTAAAACAGCAATGAGACAAATACATGAAACAATTTTAAAATGGTTATAAGGAGCAAATAAACATGGTAGTGCCAAAAGTTTGTGAAGATGGAATATTAGAAAATATCATTCGGCTGGTGCTGTGGCTTAACAGGCTAATCCTCCACCTTGCGGCACCGGCACACTGGGTTCTAGTCCCAGTTGGGGGGCCGGATTCTATCCCGGTGGCCCCTCTTCCAGGCCAGCTC
Source organism: Lepus europaeus (assembly GCF_033115175.1). Lineage (NCBI taxonomy): Eukaryota > Metazoa > Chordata > Mammalia > Lagomorpha > Leporidae > Lepus > Lepus europaeus. The sequence continues at coordinate 20,552 of NW_026909049.1, forward strand.
TCTGCTATGGCCTGGGAGTGCAGTGAAGGATGGCCCAAGTCCTTGGGCCCTGCACTCGCATGGGAGACCAGGAGAAGCACCTGGCTCCTGGCTTCGGATCAGTGAGATGCGCAGGCCGCAGCAGCCATTGGAGGGTGAACCAACGGCAAAAAGGAAGACCTTTATCTCTGTCTCTCTCTTTCTCACTATCCACTCTGCCTGTCAAAAAAAAAAAGAAAAGAAAATATCATTCATTATCAGTCAGAACACATAATGGCAATTTACAAGACATCTGGTGATGATATTGTAAAACATCCAACAGTATCACCTTGCAACACAGCAAAGATGTCCTTTTGGGTTTGGCTTTGTGGTGCAGTGGGTTAAGCCACCACAAGTGATGCCAGCATCCTATATGAGCAGAGGCTTTTGTTGTGGCTACACCACTTTTGTTCTAGCTCCCTGCTCATTGCCTGGGGAAAGCAAAGGAAAATGGCCCAAGTTCTTGGGCCCCTGTTACTCATATGGGAGACCCAGAAGAAGCTTCTGGTTCCTGGCTTCAGCCTGGCCTAGACTTATCTGTTGCAGCCATTTGGTGAGTGAACCAGTGATGGGAGATCTCTGTCTTTCACTGTAATTCTCCTTTCAAATAAATCTGTAAAAGAATGTTGTCCCTTGGGCCAGCACTGTTGCACAGCAGGTTAATTCATTGCATAGAACACTGGCATCTCATATGGGTGCTGGTTAGGAATCCTGGAAGTTCCATTTCTAATCCACCTCCTTGCTAATGTGCCTGGGAAAACAGCAGAAGATGTTACACATTCTTGGGCCCCTGCATCCATGTAGTAGACCTGGAAAAAACTCCTGGCTCCTGGCTTTGGCCTGTTTAAGTCCTAGCCATTCAGAGAGTGAACCAGCAGAAGGAAGATCTCTCTCTCTTTCCTTCTATGTAACTCTGCCTTTAAAATACATAAATAAAATCTTTTTAAAAAGATGTCCCTATAAAGTTCCTCAGTTCATGTGAAAACATACTCATGTACCATCCAGCAAGAAAATGCATGTGACAATTTTATTTATAATAGCTCTCACTTGTATGAAATCATTATGTACTTCAGTAAATGAACAGATAACCAAACTGTCACAGAAAGTGGGGGCACTTGATGTACAACAGTGGATGAGGACACAGAAGGCCCTTGTGGTGTTGTCTGAGATACATAAGAAAAGGCATGGATTGGTGTCAAGATAGTAAGAGCATTTTCTGCAATATTTAAAGGCAAGATTTATGAAAAAGAGTCCAGTTTCATACCCAGACTTACAGAACATTCTAAATAATTGAGGAAGAAAAAATTCTCAACCTCCCAGATTTACCCACAGTGGCAATGAGTAGGAACTAAATTTGAAATTCTTTTCTAAAACCATCATTCCATAGAGGATATGGTCATATCAACATGAAATAAAAAGGTAGAATAAAATATCACTTTTTATAAAGGCAGATAGACATATTTTGAGAAAAATATTTTATTTAACCAAATATGAAAACATAATAGATATGTATCAAGCAAAATATACCACAAAATGCCAAAGTCATTAGCATTCCAAAATAAATCATATGGGTGAAAAACACAAGAAATGCCACGCCCACAGCTGTGATACCCGCGTGGCAAGATGTTGCTGCGTTGGAGGTCTAAAGCTGCAGGGTTTGAGGTCAGCGCTCTGTGGAGTGGAGCCTCAGGCGATTCCCATGCAGTCCACAGTTGTAATAACCCCCGACTCACATGAGGGGAGCCAAGACTGTCCTTGCTGACTTTGGGGACACTATGTCTCTGCTCTGTTGATGATCTCATTATGCATTATCTACCAGCTGTGTTTACACTTTACTGCTTGCTCTCACAATTATCAGAAACAAGAAAATAAAAAAAAAAAGTTAACGTTTCCCATAAAATTATGGAGAAATTCAAACAATCTTTGCCCCTCTGTTTACTAAAGCTGTTTACGAGGGAGCTAGGAATGCAAGTCAAAATGTATCATTAGGTTCCCATTATAGTGACAGAAAGATGTTAAGATTGCTCAGGGATTATCTCCAAGTATCTAAAGGGCAAGCAAAACTTTGGGTAGTAATTCCCCTAAACAATTCATAAAACAAAACTAAGCCAAAGGTCAATTCTCATCCTCAGTAAATTGTCTAAAAACAATGTCCCCACTATGTTCCTCATAAAACCACTCATATGACATCATTGTTTTAACTCATTTTGTCAACCTTTGTGATAAAAGTTTTACATTTGCCTGTAGCATTGTCCTTTACTATATAAACCCAAGCCTTACTACAATAAATCGCAGCAGCATATTCATAACTTGTGTGTCTGTCTGTCATTTCCCCACTGATTCCTGATTCTCCTAAGAGCCTTCGCCCCTCGTTCTCCCTCGGTCTGAGACTCCGCGAGAGCCGGTCCGCGGCAGGTGGCACCCGAACAGGGACTTGAAGGACAGGTAATCTTTCTCTTTCTTTCTTCAGAATTAGGAACGGATCTTACCAGGGAACTGCAGTCCCACCGGTAAAGGATCACCGGTTAAGAGTAAGTAATCTAGGGAATCATGGGGCACGCTTTGACCAAAAATGAAAAGATGCTAGTTGTCATGCTACGGAAAATGCTGACTAAATCTGGATTTCCTGTCTCGGTAAAAACAGTAAAAACTTTTACTTCTTTTCTCAGAAGGGTTAGTCCTTGGTTCCTGGAGGGAGGCTCTTTAATCTTAGAAGATTGGAAAAAGATTGGCAAAGAAATGCATAGGTATGTGCAAAACCAAGGGGAAAATACCTTGCCCCCCAAAGCATATCAACTTTGGTACCAAATTAGAGAACTTTTGGCGGAAACCACGCCGTTTGAAGGCTTGTGCCGTGAGACAACCTCTGATACAGGAGAAACTACAAATTATAAAATACCGGATTGTGGTCCAGGAGGTCCCAGGCAGTGTACTCCTTTGATGGCTTCTGCACCTCCTATGGTGTATAATGCCATAAAAAAGGATGAGAAGGAGGATGATGATTATAACGAGGTAAATTGGAAGGAATTGGAGGGTGAAGAACGAGAGGAGGACGAGGAGGATGATTATAGAGACCACCATAGGCCTCCTCCTGTTCCTATGCAATCTATGATGAGGAAGCCTCCTAAGCCTAGAAGGCGCCCTCCTCCATTACCCCCTCCTCCAATGGGCTTTAAAGGTGCCATAGCTGAGGCTCGAAAAAATGGGGATGTTGCCTTTGGCATCTTTCCTGTTGTAGAGACCTCTAAAAATGATGAAGAACCTACCTGGGAGCCTCTACCTTTAAAAACGCTCAAAGAACTTCAGAGTGTGGTAAAAACTAGTGGTGCTACCGCACCTTACACTTTACAAATTGTGGACATGCTAGCCAGCTTATGGCTGACCCCTTATGATTGGATGCAAACAGCTAAGGCTACTCTTAATCCTGGGGATTTTATCCTTTGGAGAACAGAGTATGAGGATAAGTGTAAAGAAACTATTAACCAAAGTATCAAGAAAAGAGGCCCTAAGCCTACAATGTCTATGCTTATGGGGTCAGGGGAATATGCCCCCTTAAATGCTCAGCAAAAAATTCCAAAAGACATTTTAAAGTTAATAACAAACAATGCAATATACGCTTGGCGTAACATTCCCCCTACAGGAACCAAACCAGGAACATTGGCAGGTATTAGACAGGGAACGGAAGAGCCTTATCAGGATTTCATTTCCAGATTAGAAGAAGCAGTAACGAGGATGCTGCCCCCTTCTGAGGGGACAGACATGCTCTTAAAACAATTGGCTTGGGAAAACGCTAATCCACTGTGTCAGGATTTAATTCGGCCTATTAGAAAGACAGGAACTATTCAAGATTATGTAAAAGCATGTTTAGATGCCTCACCAGCTATAGTCCAGGGAATGGCCTATGCTGCAGCTATGAAAGGTCAGAAGTTCAGTGCATATGTTAAGAAAACATACGGAGGAGGCACCAAATCATCATCTATGGATGTTTGTTATAACTGTGGTCAACCAGGGCATATGCAAAGGGAATGCGAACATCCTAAGGAGGATGCTAAAAAACAAGGGCCGCCGGGGCTGTGTCCTCGGTGTAAGAAGGCAAAACATTGGAAAAATGAGTGTAAGTCCAAGTTCCATAAAGATGGGACTCCTTTAAATAAGGAAAAAGAGAAACAGGAGGAAACAAAAAACTAGGTGAGGGGCGGTCTCCTAGCCCCACTCCAAAGGGAGAGGAGTCAGCAGGACAAAAACAGCAGTTAAATCCTGAGGCACCAGAATTTACTGTGCATGATTTGCCTAGGGCAACACCGGGTAGTGCAGGCTTGGATTTGGCAAGCTCAAAAGACATTATAGTGTCTAAGTGGGACGGAGTAACTTTAGTGCCCACTAATGTAAAAGGAACCTTATTGCCTCAAACTGTAGGATTAATAATTGGCAAAAGTTCAAATTATGCAAAGAATTTTGAAGTACTTCCTGGTGTCTTAGACACGGACACTGAAGCAGACATAAAGATAATGATCAAACCTCTAAAAGAGACCATTCAAATTCATAAAGGACAAAAAATAGCTCAAATTTTGTTATTGCCCTACGTAAATTTGCCAAACAGGATTATAAAAGAAAGTAGAGGCCAGGGCCAGTTTGGCAGCACTGATGAGGGTGTATTTTTAATGCAAGATCTTGGCCAGCGTCCATTTAAGGTTGTGTCTCTCAATGGTAGGAAATTTAAGGGGCTCCTTGATACCGGAGCAGACAGAACATGTATTGCTTCCTCGGATTGGCCTTCAGCCTGGCCAGTACATCGGACAGGCTCTTCATTGTTGGGCTTGGGGACAGCTAATGGTGTCCTGCAAAGTTCAGCAATGTTAAAATAGACTTGTGAAGGTAAGGAAGGATATATACAGCCTTATGTTCTTCCCTCTTTACCATTTACCCTATGGGGAAGAGATTTCTTGGACGCAATGGAAGTAAAATTGGTAACAGCAGACAATTTAAATGAACAGCATTTTATATAGGGGCCACTGCAGAAAATTTGATAGCAGATAAGATAAAATGGCTGACTCAAAAACCTGTGTGGGTGAGTCAGTGGCCCCTAACAGAAAAAAAAAAAATACAGGCTCTTGAGCAGCTAGTACAAGAACAACTAGAAAAAGGGCATTTAGTAAAATCAAAAAGTCCTTGGAATACACCAGTATTTGTTATAAAGAAAAAATCAGGTAAATGGAGGCTCTTACAAGATTTGAGAGCAGTCAATGCAGTTATGAAGGACATGGGTCCTTTGCAACCTGGACTGCCATCTCTGGTTGCTGTTCCTAAAGAATGGAAAGTCACTATTATAGATCTACAAGATTGTTTCTTTACTATAAAATTAGATCCTGCGGACTGTGAGCATTTTGCTTTCAGTGTACCATCACCAAATTTTAAGCAACCATATAGAAGGTATCAATGGGTAACTTTGCTTCAAGGCATGAAAAATTCTCCTACTTTATGTCAAAAATTTGTTAACAAGGCAATGCAAATTATTAAAAAAATATGCTACTGCATATATAATTCATTATATGGATGATATATTATTGGCCCATGAAAATTCTGCTGTTCTAGAAAATTTATTATATGACACTATTCAAACTTTAACTGCTCATGGCTTGGTTATAGCTCCTGATAAAGTGCAAAGAGATCGACCTTTAAATTATTTGGGACAAATTATAAAAGATGATTATATTGTTTCACAAAAGATATCAATTAGAAGGGATAGGCTAAAAACATTAAATGATTATCAAAAATTATTAGGAGACATTAGGGCCCCTGCACCCACTTGGGAGACGTAGAAGCTCTTGGCTACTGGCTTCAGCCTGTCACAGTCCATGTTGCTACAGTCATTTGGGGGAGTGAACTAGAAGATGGAAAATCAATCTTTCTCTCTTTATGTACTGCTTTCAAATAAATAAATAAATAAATGTTAAAAAACAAAAGTAGCTATTCTCCTATTATGGTTAAAATAGTCTACAATAGATCTATAACAAACAGTGTAATAAACACAGAACATTTAAAGATGCTTATTGGGATCCCACACACCTGGACAAGGTTGCCTCCTCTCACTATCTCTCCTTAATATTGTTTTGAAGTTGTAATAAAGGAAACTAAACAAGAAACAGATAAATTAGGTACAAGGCTCAGTTTTTAAGCGACATTTTTTAAGAGTTATTTTATTTGAAAGGCAGAGTTACAGAGAAGCAGAGGCAGAAAGGGAGACAGAGAGATCGATTGTATATCTGCTGATTCACTCCCCAAAGAGCCACAATGGCTGGAGCTGCGCAGATCTGAAGCTGGGAGCCAGGAGCTTCTTCCAGGTCTCCCACCTGTGCAGGGGCTCAAGGACTTGGACCATCTTCTACTGCTTTCCTAGGTCATAGGAGAGAGCTATATTGGGAGTGGAGCAACTGGGACTCGAACTGGCACCCATATGGGGTGCCAGCATTGCAGGCAGTGGCTTTACCCACTATGCCACAGTGCTGTCCCCCAAGCAACTAAATTTCTTTTTTTTTTTGACAGGCAGAGTGGACAGTGAGAGAGAGAGAGAGACAGAGAGAAAGGTCTTCCTTTTACTGTTGGTTCACTCTGCAATGGCTGCTGCGGCCAGCGCAGCGTGCTTATCCAAAGCCAGGAGCCAGGTGCTTCCCCTGGTCTCCCATGTGAGTGCAAGGCCCAAGGACTCGGGCCATCCTCCACTGCCTTCCCGGGCCACAGCAGAGAGCTGACCTGGAAGAGGAGCAACTGGGAATAGAATCCAGTGCCCCAACTGGGACTAGAACCCCGGGTGCCAGCGCCGCAGGTGGAGGATTAGCCTAGCGAGCCACGGTGCTGGCCGCAACTAAATTTCTATACAAGAATGACACTATTGGGGCTGGTGCTGAGACATAGCAGGTAAAGCCACTGCCTGCAGTGCTGACACCGCATATGGGCACTGGTTTGAGTCCTGGCTGCTCCACTTTCAATCCAGCTCTCTGCTATGGCCTGGGAAAGCAGCAGAAGATGGTCCAAGTCCGTGGGCCCCTGAACCCATGTGGGAGCCCTGGAAGAAGCTCCTGGATCCTGGATTTGGATTAGTGCAGCTCTGGCAGTTCGGCCAATTGGGGAGTGAACCAGTGGATGGAATACCTCTCTCTCTCTCTCTCTCTCTCTCTCTGCCTCTCGTTCTGTCTGTGTGTAACTCAGCTTTTCAGATAAATAAATCTTTAAAATATGACACTATTATAGAGACAATCAGATACAATCAAATTAAAAACAAGCTGATCAGAGAATTAAGCATTGGGGCTGATGCTGTGGTGTAGCAGGTAAAGCCGCCACCTGCAGTGCAGACAGCCCATATGGGCACTGCTTCACTTCCAGTGCAGCTCTCTGCCATGGCCTGGGAAAGCAGAAGATGGCTCCTGTGTGGGGGACCTGGAAGAAACTCCTGGTTCCTGGCTTTGGATTGGAGCGACTCCAGCCATTGTGGCCATCTGGGGAGTGCAGCAGGGGATGTCTCTGCCTGTCTATAGCTCTACCCTTCAAATAATTAAATAAATAAAATTTTTATTAAAAAAGAATTAATCACGATTACTGGATACAACAGCAATACATGTCTTCAGGGGTGTTACCACGCACCACCAAGAAACAAATAGAAAACAATTTTAAGGGGCAAAATATAGAGTAGGAAATGAATGTAAGAGAAACAGGACAAAGAATGATGAATCGAGTAGTCTTCAAGTCAATATTAAAAAATCTTAAATAAACTCCCTGAAAAGATATATAAAGGAAAGACCCAGAATCCAGTAAATATTTGGCAAGTGTAACTCACCTTAAGAAGTCACAGACCCTAGCAGGATCAGAGAAAACGGAGGAAGGAGCTATCTCAAGAGGTGAGCTCATCAGGGGGTGACAGCGGCACCTACTGTTGGGAGTATCCGTCCGAAGAATCCAAGTCAGAGGCAGCTGTGCTCTCAAGCCACACCCCCTTAGTTTCCCAAGACGGCACAATCCCCATAGAGCGCCCTTCTGACACAGGCGACTCTGATTGGCTGCGTCTTCTCTTTCATCGCGCATGCTCACTGGCTGTGTGAACGATCCGACCAGCATTGCCAGGGGAGCACTGCGCATGTGTCTTCCTTCTGCGCGCCGCCATTCTCCGCTTCCCAGCGCTGTTTCTGGTGGTGGCTCCAGGTGGCTCCACTTTGCCTCTGTGTGAGCTTCGATCGTTAGGGTCGTTACCGAGTTCTCAGGACGACCAGACGCCTCACAGCTGGAAAATGGTGAGTGTGGGCCCAGTTCCCTCTGGGCCAGCAGCTGGGCCCTGGGCGTCTACTGCAGTCCATGGCTTTGGCTCAGTCCTCAAGTCCTGCATCTTCCCCAAATGTGTGGCGAGGACAGGAGGGTCCTCATACTCCAGACTTTGCATATGGCCTTTGTGTGTGTGTTGTGTGGGGGGACTGTGATCTGGGGGTCCTCTGTGCCAGGAGTGTCCTTAGACTCCAGACTTTACACTTGGCCTTTGTGTGTGTATGTGGGGGGGGGGGGACTGTGAGTGTGTGTGTGTGTGTGGGAGGCTGTTATCTGGGGGTCCTCTGTGCTAGGAGGGCCCTCAGAGAGACTGCAGACTTTCCATATGGCCTTTGTGTGTGTGTATATGGGGGGGGGACTGTGAGTGTGTGTGTGGGGGGCTGTTATCTGTAGGTCCTCTGTGCCAGGAGTGTCCTTAGATTCCAGACTTTACATTTGGCCTTTGTGTGTGTGTATATGGGGGGGGGACTATGAGTGTGTGTGTGTGGGAGGCTGTTATCTGGGGGTCCTCTGTGCTAGGAGGGCCCTCAGAGAGACTGCAGACTTTCCATATGGCCTTTGTGTGTGTGTATATGGGGGGGCTGTGAGTGTGTGTGTGGGGGGCTGTTATCTGTAGGTCCTCTGTGCCAGGGGGTCTGTAGACTCCAGACTTTCCATCTGGCCTTTGTGTGTGTGTGGGGGGGGGGCTGTGACCTGGGGGTCCTCTGTGCCACCTTTCTGCCTCGGGGTAACCTGATTCTTCTGAGTTGGAAACAGGGTTTCATGTTGGTAACCAGCCGGTCAGTGCAGTTCTTCCTGGGAACCCGAGTCTCTTTTTCTGTTGATAATAACCCAGTATCATAGACTGGGTAAGTTATTAGAAATAGTATTTGCCTCGTGGTTTTTCTCCAAAGTTCCAAGGCAGCCTCTGGTGATGGTCTTGTGATAGAGGTCTGGGGTAGCGCAGAGACCACATGGCCAAATAAAGGGCGAGCAGGAGAGGCCAATACAAGGTGTCTAACAGAACAGAGCCTCTGGGAGATGACCACATTACCGCATTCATCACGTGAATGGATTTGTCTTAGTCACCACTTAGAAGGTCCCACTTCTTAATTTCTAAAATTGGGATTAAATTTTTCCATTAGATTGAGGGGGATAAACCATGTTCATGGGAAGCATTAAGCCTGGCAAAAAAACAAAAAAACAAAACATGTCTCTAAATGTCTAGATCTTCCACTTTGCCAAAAGCCAACTGCCCTCCGAAGTTCATGGTACTACCAAGTATTTAACCTATGTCACATTTCATTCAGCTTCAGGTAAAATGTTATTATTAATATTTTTCCACAAGAAAATTCTGTCACTCTTTAAAAGACTTATTTTGTATCTGAGAGCATTACATATAACAGGGAAACAAAGAATGCCTACCTGACACCCCAGTGTAAAAAATAAAAAAATAAAAATAAAATAAAAAAACGTGGTTAAGATGAGCCATCTTGTACTGATTTCCCAGGCACATTAGCAGGGAGCTGGAACAGAAGTGTAGCATCCAGGACTTGAACCAAAGGCCACATGTGATGCTAGCACTGCAGACAGTGCTCAGCCCTCTATGCCACATCCCTTCCCCCCTCCTTTTTTTCTTTTGCCTCAGTTTCATCCATGCATACCACAGTCTGAGGGTGTGATTCTGCCAGTTCATTTAGTGCTTTCACTACATGTGACTTGAATAATATGAAATTAATTTTTTTACATTGTTGACAATACCTTTCATTTTTTTAATAATTTATTTATTTCTTTGAAAGTTAGACTTACACAGAGAGAGGAGAGGCAGAGAAAGAGAGAGAAAGAGGTCTTCCATCTGATGGTTCATGCCCCAGATGGCTGCAACCCCTGGAGCTGTGCCGATCCGAAGCCAGGAGCTAGGAGCTTCTTCCGAGTCTCCCACATGGGTGCAGGGGCTCAAGAACTTGGGCCATCTTCTACTGCTTTCCCAGGCCATAGCAGAGAGCTGGACAGGAAGCATAGCAGCTGGGTCTCGAACCGACACTCATTAGGGATGCCAGCACTTTAGGCCAGGCCATTAACCCACTGTGCCACCCTGCCGGCCCCACCTTTCTTTTTCTTTTTTCAAGATTTACTTATTTGAAAGAGTTATAGACAGAAAGGGAGAGACAAAGGGAGAGAAATAGATGTTCCATCTGCTGGTTCATTCCTCAAATGCCTGCAATGGCCGGGGTTGAGTCAGGTCAGAGGCAGGAGTCAGGAGCTTCTTCCCAGTCTCCCAAGTGAGTGCAGGGGCCCAGGCAGTGGGGCCATCTTCTGCTTCTTTCTCAGGCACATTAGCAGGGTGCTAATCACAAGTGGAGCAGGCAGGTCTCGAACTGGTGCCCATATGGGATGCTAGTGCTGGTGTTGCAGACAAAATTTTTACCAGCTTTGCCACAATGCTGGCTCTGACAGTATGTCCTGGTTCATGTTTCTCAAGTGCTAGTTTATGGTAAATTATTTAAAATAATGGGAAAATAGGTTAGAGATTGTGGTTAAATTCTGATTCTGTAGGAAGTGTTGATAAAGTAGATGGATTAACTGTCTAACTTTTCATGTGTTTACTTATTTGTGACTTGCCAATGCTTGAGGTGACCTTATTTATTTTCTCCATCCACTGTTAATTGATATTTCTGTATGATTGCATATTGCTAACTACTAAAAGCCACTGATTAAGCATGTATACTATTGCATTTATTTATTCTGATTACCAGTGGTGGATGTATTTCTCCTTGGAGTTCTGTACATTTTTTCTTACGTAGTTTGATGCTCTATTTTTTCTTATGTAGTTTGATGTTAGGTACTTTGGTAGACTCATTGTAATGTCTTCTTGGAGGACTGGCTGCTGCTTCACTTGTGATTTTTCTTATTTAAACACTAATTAGTCTGAAATGAATAGTAAGTTTCCAGATATCATTGTAAAGGTGTTATAGTAGTATAGTATAGTATAGTAGTTTATGTTTAATCAATCTATGCCTTCATGTTGACCTTTTAAATACATACTTACTCATTTTATGTTGACAGAATTGAAAATACAGCACATAAAATGATGTTTAAAGATATTCTTGCACTGGTAATGAATAAATCTAATCAATTGTCACATCCATTACATCACATACCTGTTTTTAATGATGAGGACACTTAAAATCTGATCTCTTTGTTATTTGCCATAGTAGAGTATATTGTGATTAAATATTGCCACTATGTTGTACAACAGACATCTTTATTTCTCCTATGCCAAAGCAATTTGTTGTTTTTATTGACCAAAATGGCCTCAAATTTCCTCTGTGTGTCTTTATATTTCAATGGTTTTCCAGGAGACAACAAAAAGCTGGGTCTCAATTTTAATTTTCATGTGTCAGTCTCTACCTTTTAAATGATTTATTTAGATAATGCATATTTTAAATACTTTTGATATAGTGTAATTAATATGTAATTGAATGACGGAGAGTCAGAGGCAGAGGGAGAGAAAGGCTATCTCCTTGGTACATTCTCCAAGTAGTCACCATGGCCAGGGCTGCTAAGAACTCCATCTAAGTCTCCTATATAGGTGATGGGGGCCCAAGGACTTAGACCATGTTCCCAGGGAGCTGGATCAGAAGCTGAGCACCAGGGCTCAAACTGGTGTTCAGATATCAGATACTGGTGTCAAAGTTAGTTATCCACAATTCCAGCCTTCTGTTTTTAAATTGTTTTATTCATCTATCTTATTTATAAAGGGCAGACACACAGTAAGTGAGAGACAGTGGGTAAAGCTTTTGCCTGCAGTGCCAGCATCCCATATGGGCACCTGTTTGAGTTCTGCTGCTCCTCTTCCGATCCAGCTCTCTGCTGATGGCCTGGGAAAGCAGTGGAAGATTATTTGTTTATTTGGAAGGCAGAGTTACAGAGAGGCAGAGAGAGAGATATCTTCATCCTAGTCCCTTACCCAAATAGCTGCAATGGCCAGAGCTGAGCTGATCCACATGCAGGAGCCAGGAGCTTCCTCTGGGTCCCCTACATGGGTGTAGGGGCCCAAGGACTTCAACCACCCTCCTCTTCTTTCCCAGGCACATTATCAGTGAGCTTGATTGGAAATGGAGCATCGAGAACTTGAACTGGTGCCCATATGGGATACCGGCACTACAGGCAGTTGCTTTAATCCCTGAGCAACAGAGCTGGCTCCTTAATTCAGTTATTAAATGTATCAATACTGTTAAGTATAGTATAAGCTGAAGACTATTCTCTATACTTTGCCTTACTGAATCTTTGCCATATTTTGAACTGTGATATTTGAGAAGTAGAAAGATTCCAGCATTGGTAGAAACCTGGAATCAAGAGCTATACCTGGAAATCAAATCAAGGCACTCTGTAATATGATTAGGTTATCTTGACTGACATCATAAGCAAAAGGCTAAATTCCTGTCTCTGATTTAAACTGCTTTTCTCAACTGCTGTACATGATCTCCTGAAAATTGTTTTCTCTTTGTCATGATACCATTGATGGTTTCTTTTTCTCTTTGAATTCTTCTATTTCTCATCACTCATGCAAGTACCCCATGTGATCTCTAATTCATAAATTTCTGTAATTCTCCTTAACGAATCTGACCCTTTGTACTCTGAAAATCCTGTTTCCCTCCATCATGGGCCTCTTTCACAGCCTTCAGACTATAGTCTGTACTTCTTGTTGGATGTTTCTTTGTAGTTATGCAGTTTGCAACTCAAGATCAACAAATCTAAAATTAAAACTATATCAGGTCAGTGCCACAACTCTCTAGGCCAATCCTCCGCCTGCAGTGCTGGTACTCTGGGTTCTAGTCCTGGTTACACCTCTTCCAGTCCAGCTCTCTGCTGTGGTCCAGGAGTGCAGTGGAGGATGGCCCAAGTGCTTGGGCCCTGCACCCATGTGGGAGACCAAGAGGAAGCACCTGGCTCATGGCTTTGGATCTGCACAGCACACCAGCTATAGTGGCCATTTGGGGAGTGAACCAATGGAAGGAAAACCTTTCTCTCTCTCTCTCTCTCTCTCTCTCTCTCTCTCTCTCTCTCTCTCTCACTGTCTAACTCTGCCTGTCAAAAACAAACAAACAAACACACAAAAACCCAAAAAACTACACCACTCATTTCTCCATTTACTTGTTTAAGGGGTTACTATGAGCAAGCCTTTGCCAAATCACAAAATAGAATATTTTTCCTGGTCTCCTGCAACTTTCTCATGTTTAATTTCATCTGCTGTCAAATGTTGCTACTTTTATTTATGTTTCTGTTTTTCAATCTTTATGCAGTGTGGAAAAGAAGAGGTGCTATTCATTGAATCTTTTTTTTTTGGACAGGCAGAGTTAGTGAGAGAGAGACAAAGAGAAAGGTCTTCCTTTTCCATTGGCTCACCCCCTAAGTGGCCCCTAAGGCCGGTGCATTGTGGCCGGGTGCGGCCAGTGCACTGTGTTGATACAAAGCCAGGAGCTAGGTGCTTCCTCCTGGTCTCCCATGTGGGTGCAGGGCCCAAGGACCTGAGCCATCTTCCACTGCCTTCCCGGGCAACAGCAGAGCTGGACTGGAAGAGGAGCAACGGGGACAGAACCGGTGCCCCAACTGGGACTAGAACCTGGGGTGCTGGCACCACAGGTGGAGGATTAGCCTAGTGAGCCACAGCAAAGGCCAAAGAGGTGCTATTCATTAAAAATAAAATCATTGAGGCCGCTGCTGAGGCATAGTAGGCTAAGCTTCCACCTGTGCCGCTGACATCCCATATGAGTGCTGGTTCATGTCCTGGCTGCGCCTTTTCTGATCCAACTCTCTGTGGTTTGGGAAAGTAGTGGAAGATGGACCAAGTGCTTGGGCCCCTGCCCCTGTGTGGGAAACCTTGGAAGAAGCTCCTGACTCTGAGCTATGGCCATTGTGTCCTTAACTATTTCACTCCCCAAATGGACACAGTGGCTGGAGCTGGGACGATGAAAACCCAGAAGCCAGGAGCTTTTTCCAGGTCTCCCACATGTATGCAGGGCCCAGGGACCTGGGACATTTTATATTGCTTTCCCAGGCCACAAACAGAGAGCTGGATTGGAAGAGGAACAACTGGAACTACAATTGTTGCTCATATGGGATGCTGACACTTCAGGCAGAGGATTTACCTGCTATGTTATACCTCTGGTCCCTTAAAATCACAAATTTTCTTTTTTTTTAAAGATTTATTTTATTTTATTTGAAAGAGTTACAGAGAGAGGTAAATACAGAGAGAGAGGTCTTCCATCCACTGGTTCACTCTCCAGATGGCTGCAGCAGCCAGAGCTGTGCCAATCCGAAGCCAGGAGCTTCTTCTGGGTCTCCTATGTTGGTGCAGGGTCCCAAGGATTTGGGCCATCTTCTACTGCTATCCCAGGCCATAGCAGAGAGCTGGATCAGAAGAAGAGCAGCTGGGACTAGAATCCATGCCCTTATGGGAATCTGGCATTTCAGGCCAGGGCTTTAACCCATTGTGCCACCACACTGGCCCAAAATCTTGCATTTTAATGTGATAAATTGGATGCTTCCAGAAGCATATTCACATTACTTGACAACAATTAACACCATTCATCTTTTTAATCTCCCTCAGGTGAAACTGACTGCATCAAATATTAAATCCCTATTCCCTTAAACCAGACCCTGAGAGTCACTGTTTTACCCTGTAAATTTGCCTTTTCTGGCAATACAATGTAAGTGGAATTACAAAATATTTGTTCTCTTTTTACTGGCTATGTCATGGAGCATTTAGTCCTCAAGGTTAAACTCTGTTGTAACATTTGTCAAATATTTTAGCAAAGCCCACTGATATTCTGTTGTATGTTGATATGATTTGAATATCATTTGAGATAATTCCCAATTTGAGTTATTAAGTACATAGGAATTCAATATGATGATGGTATTTAAAGGTGGAGCATTTGAGACGTGATTAGGATTGGATGAGATCTTCAGGGTCAATCAGAATTAATTGGCTACTGAGGACAGAGACCAATGAGGTGCTAACATGTCCCCTGTCTCTATGTGATACCTAGTGCTGCTTCTGAACTTTGTGGGTGAGAACCCCACAATCATATAAAGCCCCTCAGCATCATTTTCCATATTGATTCCATCATTTTACATTTACACCAAGAATGCATTAGAGTTTTAGTTTCTCCAGCCTTGCCTACATTTATTTAAATGGCTATTGCAGTGGATATAAAGTAGTATTTAATTGTGATTGTCATTTCCATTTATCTAATTACAAGTAGTGTTCAGAATTTTCTTATGTGCTCATTAGCCATTTGTGTATCTTCTTTGTAGAAATGTCTGTTTAAATTTTTGTACATTTTGAAATCTGTTTTTATTGCTTTTGAGTTGTAGTGTTTTTTATGTACCATGTATTCTCAACACTAATCACATATGCATACAATTTACAATTATCTCTCCTATCAAATGGGTGTCTTTTTTATCCTTTTGAGTCTTTTGATATTCAGTAAATTTTAATATTATATAATTCCTTTTGATATTTCCTTTTGTTGTCTATGCAATATAAAAGTTATAACAGATAAGCCACTGATAAGACAGTGTTGAAGTTTTTACCCAGCGTTTACTTTTTTTTTTTTTTTACTTATTTGACAGGTAGAGTTAGCCAGTGAGAGAGACAGAGAGAAAGAAAGGTCTTCCTTCCACTGGTTCACCCCACCAAATGGTCACCATGGCCGGCGCTGCGCCGAACCGAAGCCAGGAGTCAGGTGCCTCCTCCTGGTCTCCCATGCAGGTGCTGGGGCCCAAGCACCTGGGCCATCCTCCACTGCCTTCCCGGGCCACAGCAAAGAACTGGACTGGAAGAGGAGCAGCTGGGACTAGAACCCGGCGCTGCAAGGCAGAGGATTAGCCAAGTTAGCCACAGCTCCGGCCCCAGCCACCCAGTGTTTACTTGTAACAATTTAAATTGATAATCGTAGTTTATATCATGACATAAACTCTGAGGTGATTGTTATTTGAAGTTAAAAATCAAAATAAATTAAACTGTTCAGTTAGAGTACTATTCTTTACCCATAATAACTTTCTCAGTGTTCCAAGTAGGCTAACTTCTGTTAGCTAAGCAGATTGCTAAGGCCAGCCCACATTGAATGTGCATTAGGTTCTACCTCAAAGGTAGGAATAGGGAAGACATTTTGGACACCACAAATCTACAACTAATTTCATTGCTTGGTACAATATGCTAAATGTATTTTCTAATTTCCTTTGTGATTTCTCCTTTCACTCATAGATTATTTAGAAGTCTGTTATTTCTTTTTTTCAAATTTATCTAATAAATTTTTTTCAAATTTATTTAATAAATATAAATTTCCAAAGTGCGACTTTTGGATTATAGTGGGTTTTCACCCTGTAACCTCCCTCCCACCCACAACCATCCTATCTCTCACTCCCTCTCCCATCCCATTCTTCATCAAGATTCATTTTCAATTATCTTTATATACAGAAGATCAACTTAGTATATACTAAGGAAATATTTCAACAGTTTGCACCCATACAGAAACAAAAAGTATAAAGTACTGTTTGAATAGTAGTTTTACCATTAGTTTGCATAGTATAACACATTAAGGGCAGAGATCCTTCATGGGGAGTAGGTGCACAGAGACTCCCATTGTTGATTTAACAATTGACACTCTTATTTATGACATCAGTAATCACCCGAGGCTCTTATCATGACCTGCCAAGGCTATGGAAGCCTCTTGAGTTCACCAACTCCATTTTTATTTAGACAAGGCCATATTCAAAGTGGAAGTTCTCTCCTTAAATATTGGGATCCTACTGGATTTCTTTTTTTCTGTTTCAATTGCAAATTTTTTTTGCATAAAAGCTGATTTTTATTCCTAAAAGAATTGAAGCCAT
This sequence comes from Lepus europaeus, assembly GCF_033115175.1. Classification (NCBI taxonomy): domain Eukaryota; kingdom Metazoa; phylum Chordata; class Mammalia; order Lagomorpha; family Leporidae; genus Lepus; species Lepus europaeus. The sequence continues at coordinate 37,757 of NW_026909049.1, forward strand.
GTGAATGCCAAAAGTAAATAAAATATACCCATAATGTTAAAAAAAAAACAAAACAGAGCTAGGAAACTGATTTATCTGCCAGTTGATGACGGCTGTGGTTGCAGTATCAAAATAGTTCCATCTGAATGAGAGTTAAAAGTTTAATGTATTGTGTTTTGGTGATTCCCAAATATGTACGTACTTAATATCTAAATATTAAAAATACTTCAGATGGGTACCACCCATTATTTATCAATTTTCATGTTTATGCCACATTAACCATATTCACATTTTATCCAACTCATATTTTTTAAGTACAAAATGATATGAAGGAATCTCACTTATCTTCACAGATCAAAGGATAAACTATGTTAACTTAGTTCTCAACACTAATAGGAAAAATTATGCATGTAATTCTGTAATAAAAAGACAAAGCTAACAGTGTAAGGTTGTGAGTTTTTAGTTTAGTGGTCCAAAGACTTGTAGGCCCACAAGAATCTCGTTTGAGTTGGTAAAACACAGATTGGACTGGTGCTCTAGTATAGTGTGCTAAGCCTCTGCCTGCAGCAACGGCATCTCATATGGGCACCATCCATGTTTTGGCTGCTCCTCTTTCAATCTAGCCTCTGCTATGGCCAGGGAAAGCAGTAAAAGATGGCTCAGGTTCTTGGGCCCCTGCCACATGTGGGAGACCTGGAGGAAGCTCCTAGCTCCTGCCTTCAAATCCCCATAGTTCTGGCCATTGGTGGCAGTTGAAGGGTGAACCAGTGGATGGAAGACCTTTCTCTCTTTCTCTTCCTCTATGCCTGTAACTTTACCTCTCAAATTAAAAAAAAAAAAAAAGAAGAAAAACAGCCAGATCCCACAAGGGAGTTCCAAGAGACAGGATTGCACAGGGCCTAACAATGCATTGCAGCAAGTTTCCATGAGAGGCCAGTGATGCAGTCCAGGAGCCACAACTTGAGAATTACTGCTTTAGCTTTATGAAAAGTAGCACAAATATTTCTGCTTTAAATTGTTCATATTATTAAGCCATCTCACAAGTAAAAAAGGAACTGGAAAGCTATTATTTACTAAAGTCTTTACTTAGAAATACCAATGTAATTATTGGCAGTTATCACCAACATCTAATTTGGCATGTCCTTGACAAAGAATGTAACTTGCAAGACAATTACCCTATTTCATGATGAATAACTAAGGCTGAGCGTGCCAAAGCTAAGTGACAGGACCATAATTCACTAGGAGGCTTACAGTCTCCAGCAATTGAGAACATACCAGAATGTGCCTGGCAGTGTCAGCTACATACAAAAAAGATGAATTAGACAGAAGCCTGTACTCAGATGTTCATTCTGGCAGGAAATGCAGCTTAAACAAAAAATAAGGCACAAAAGAAAAGTAGATGGAAGAAAGTTCACATCTACTTAAAGGTCAATAAAACCATTAGTGATTAAACCGTGAACCTCACTATTCATAATTTATTAGATTCTTTTTTGACTTTTGATTCCAATAGTCTTACTTCTTAAACCTGAAGGTCTTTTCTGAGATAAGAACCCATATTTGCAAAGTTCATAAGATTCTGAAAGGAGTTCTAGAAATACTTATGACAAGTTGATGGGCTGATCTTCCAGTCCATCTTGTTTATCTAAGACACATACTTGAGTGTGGGCATTTGTGGTTAAGAAGCCTGTGTCCCCCTGAGGTTGACACCTGTCTCTGGCTCTCAACTCCAGCTTCCTGTAAGCATAGGGACAGCCCAAGCAATTCGGTCTGTTATCTACATAAGGGATTTGCATTCCATTCAGTTCTTGGCACCCAGCTGCAGCTAGTTCACTTTTTGTGGACCTCTGGGAAGTGACTCAGTGGATACAAGACTTCTCTTTCTGAAATAAATCAAAAAGAAATGTATTTGAAATGGGAGGGTACTTCAGAAAGTTCATAAAAATGGAATTAAAAGGCAAATTTAGTTTGATGTACAAACTTTGAAGTCCATACCTTTTTTTAGTAATATGCATTGTCCAAACATTCTGAAGTGCCCTCTTATAAACAAGGACTGATTTTTTTTGAAAAACATAATATTCTTATTACTACTACCTCTCCTCACTTAAATATTTCCAATTTTAGTATATGTGTTGCCACAGTAAATACTGCACTGAAACCTTAACTACAGTTGTCTTTAAGGGTGTTTAGTTAGGGTGTCGGCATTATGTGGCATAGCAGGTAAAACCTCTGCCTACAGTGCCATAGCCCATATGAGCATCAGTTTGAGTCTTGGCTGTTCCATTTCTATTGCAGCTCTCTGATAATGTGCCTGGGAAAGCAATGGAATATTGCTGAAGTCCTTGGGCCCCTGAACCCACATTGGAGACCCAGATGAAGCTCCTGGCTTCTGAATTCAGCCTGGCCTGGCTCTGTCACAGCCATTTGGGGAGTTAACCATCAAATGGAAGATTCATTCTTTCTTTCTCTTTCTCTCTCTCTGCCTCTCTCTCTCTATCTTTCCCCACACTCCCCCCCCCCCGTAACTGCCTTTCAAATAAAAATAAAATTAAATCTTAAAAAAGAATATTTAGTTAGTTTGTTTTTAACTTGAAAGGTAGAGACTGAAACATCTTGTATCCAGTGGCTCATTCCCCAAATGTCCACAGTAGTCTAGGCTAGGCCAGGTTGAAATCAGAAATAAGGAACCCAATTCAGATACACCACATAGGTGTTAAGTACCCAAGTACTGGGGCCACCACTTGCTCCTTCCAAGGTTGTACATTAGTAGGAAATGAAACTGGAAGTGGAGCTGGCACTTGGACCCAGGCACTGAAATATAGGATGTGGGTGTCCCAAGTGGTATCTTTTTTTATTTTAAAGATTTTATTTGTTTGAAAGAGTTACAGAAAGAGGTAGAGACAGAGAGAGTGAGGATCCCATCCACTGGTTCATTCTCCAAATGGCCATAACCACCAGGGCTAGGCCAGGTCAAAGCCAGGCACCAGAAGCCTCTTCTAGGTCTCCCATGTGGGTACAGGGGTGCAAGCACTTGTGCCACCCTCCACTGCTTTCCCAGGCACATCAGCAGGGAACTGGATTGGAAGTGGAGAGCTCAGACTTGAACCACACCCATATGGAATTCTGGCATTGTAAGCTGGAGATTTAACCCACTATACTACAGCACTGGCCCCATCAAGTGGAATCTTAAGTGTGTGTCACTCACCCCAAATATGTTTATTTTAATATATGGTATTCCTGACTTCACTCAAGACATGAGTATTCAAAGGAATTTCAACAACTTTTTGATAGAGAAGACAGAGACAGTCACAGAAGCACCAGTTTTCAAAAGTGTGGAAGAGCTAAATAATCAGAAAACAGCAGGAGTGGAGGATCAAGAAGTTGAGAAAGGAGTTTCAAGAATGATGCAGTCAATAGTATCAGGTATCTAATTGAGGAATCTGACAAAAAAATGCAATTAAAAAAAAAACTCATTTTGGTGCCCTGGTCATTAAATCCTAAGAGCACAGAACCCATAACTGGATTAAGCTGGAGAATTATTTGAGATGAGGGATGAGAGACAGCAAGGATAACTGGTTTGAGAAGTGTGACTGTTGAAGGGAGTCACGGGGAGGGTTTTAGTACTAGCAGGATATTTATGGAAGGCTGAGAGACAATTGCTCTTTTGATTTGTTTTCAATAAATATGACCTTGAAAGCCTTTGTTTCTATTGATGTGTACTAATACTATGATAGCAATCAGAAATCTTGTTTTCATTCCAGCAAAAGTACTACCATATAGCTTTTCAATTCCTTTGAACTGAACATAAAGGTCTCACTTTGCTGAGTAATGAATAGAAAGGACCAAGGTATCTGATGATGATTCAGTTGTTTTCTTAGCAACATTAATTTCTTCAGATAGGAGAGTCTCTTTCAGCTGTTATTCCTAGAAAATACTGGTATTTGGGCCTTGACATTTCCAGTCATGGCACATTTTAGATAATCTTTAATACTTTTTCTCCTATTCTTATCTGAATTTGTTCTGACTTTAGGAGAGAACTAATCATTTTGCTGGGGTTGCTTCTATGTGATTAAGGGACAATTCTTCATTTCCATTCTTGAGACAGGTTACATTCCAATCCCTTTCTTTAGGTCACCGTCCACCGAAATCATTTGAAGAGTTCTGCAAATTATCAAAGTATAAAACCTGTGAGGAAGGCATATGTGACAAAAAAACAGTTCCATTTTCAATAGGGATATCTTTAGGTCTATTCTGGTTCTTTGTGTGCTCATCAGTTTTTAATTCAGTAAAGTTACCCACAGTGGGGATGCTGAGTTTGTTTTCATTACTTTCTTAACAAAGATCACCAGTGGCAAAGTCTGTAATGTGTTTCCTATGTTCAGGAAGTTCCATATATTTTTGTTCCAGGTCATCAACATGACATAAAAAGTTTTCAGTAAAGCTATCATAATCACCAAACATGTCTTCACTGTCATTATGCTCAATCAGTTGCATAACCCAGTTTTCCACCTCTGGCACTGGGCCACCATCTCCTCCTCCCCCTTATTATCACCTGCCTTGAGCTCCACAGCTAGGTGGCAAAAATTATTGGAGCATTTCTATTTCAGACAGACACCTGACTGTGGATGTGGGAACCACCTTTATCCATGACATGGGTTGAGAGATCTGCCACTTTGTCATCCCTAATGACCCAGCTGCCATGCTCAATGGCACAATGGGAGGTGGGGTGGAGGTAGTTACGGGGGCACACTGCGCTGGAATCTCCAACCAACATTGCTAAAACACCTCAAGTTAATGCCCGGGTACATCAGACAGGGCACAAGCATAGATGCCCAGCCTTTCCTCATCCAATCAGGTCTGGATTTCTTCTTTCTTATCAATTTGTAACTAATTCCATGTGATTAGGTAGAATAATTTGTGATTTTAGTCTTATTTATGGGTCAGCATATGTGCTGTCTTTGTGTGTGTTCCACAGGGTGGTCTAAAAATACTAATTAGGTCAACATTTTGTCACTCACATTTTGATTGATTCATCTTTTTATCAATTATTTCATATATTATAAACTGAGTATCAATTATCAGATAATATTTGATTTTTTAAATTTCTTCTGTGGATTCTGTCTCATGTCCTTTGAGGTTGTTTTTAGACATACTGACATAATTATGCTATCATCATGAAATATTATTTATTATGACAAAAAGTCTCTTAATACCTCTGGTCTTCTATTTCTTCTTGATACTTTGCTGCTAAATAAGGCATCCAATTGAGCTTTTTATGATTAGTGTTTTTATTGTGTATCCTTTTAAATTTAATTTATTGATTTGGGAGGGAGAGAAGACATACACACTTCCACACAGATATAGGTAGGTAGGTAGGTAGATAGATAGTTAGAGATAGGGAGGGAGAGAGAAGTCTTGCTTATGGGTTTACTTCCCAGATAACTGCAATGTATGGGAATATGGCTGGGGCTGGGTTTGCCTCAATCCATGAGCTGGGAATTCAATCAGCACCTTTACTGTGTGTGGCAAGAATCAAATTCCTTGAGGGATCCCCACAGATTACTAGGTTATTCGGATGCAGGAAGTAGGAATCAGGAGCTAGAGTGGGCATCAAACCTAAATACTCCAGTGTGATTCATAGGCATCTTAACTGGTACCCTAAATTCTATGTTAAATGTGTACAACCATAAAACATTTTAAATATTTAATTGTAGTGCTCCTATTGATTGTTTCACTAGGTGTCATAGACTAAGGAGTGTACCTCCCCAAATCTGTATTTGGATATGTTAAACTCCATGTGTCTGCATTTGGAAATAGAACCTTCAAATGGATAATTAAGGTTCATTGAGATTTTATAGGTGGGCCTTAATCCCATTCAACTTGGTCTTTGTCGGGGAGAAACCAGTGATGAGAGCATACAAAGAAGAAGCCATATGAGGACATCGTGAGAAGCTGGCTATTCTTAAATGGAAAAGACCTCAGAAAAAATGAAATCTGCAAACACCTTGTTTTTTTTTTTAATTTAAAGATCTATTTATTTATTTCAAAGTCAGAGTTAAACAGAGAGAAGGAGAGGCAGAGATAGGTCTTCCGTCTGCTGGCTCACTACCCAATTGGCCACAATGGCTGGAGCTGCACTGATCTGAAGCCAGGAGCCAGGATCTTCTTCTGGGTCTCTCAAGCAGATACAAGGTCTCAAGGACTTGGACCATCTTCATCTTCTAACTGCTTTCCCAGGCCATAGCAGATGGATGGGAAGTGGAGCAACCAGAAATCTAACTGGTGCCCATATGGAATGCCCGCACAGCAGATGGCAGCTTTACCCACTAAGCCACAGTGCCAGTCCCAGCATCTCGTTCTTAAACCATCATTCTACAGAATCATGAGAAAATTAATTTCTGTTAAATTGCCCTCTCTATAACATAGTATTATAGCATCTCTGTTAAATGAATACACTACTTTGTTGCATTAATTTACTTTGATGTGTAATACTGATATGCTTTAATTTGTTACTCATGGCTTTAAAAATTACATTGAGAATAATTTATCCCAATATCTTTGGAGAAATATTGTACTGCTTCATATGGAATATAGATTTTTCTATTGAATAATTCAATTTTTCCAACTTTTTAAAATATATATATATATATATATATATATATAAATTATCAAAGTACAACTTTTGGATTATAGTGGCTTTTCCCCCCATTACCTCACTCCCACCTGCAACCATCTCATCTCCCACTCCTGCACCCATCCTATTCTTCATCACAATTCACTTTCAATTTGCTTTATATACAGAAGATCAACTTAGTATATACTAAGTAAAGATCTCAACATACTGCACCCGCACAGACACACAAAGTATAGAGTACTGTTTCACTAGTAGTTTTACCATTACTTTGCATAGTACAACACATTAATGACAGAGGTCCTACATGGGGAGCAGGTGCACAGTGACTCCTGTTGTTGATTTAACAATTGACCCTCTTATTTATGATGTCAGTAATCACACGAGACTCTTGTCATGAGCTGTCAAGGCTATGGAAGCCTCTTGAGTTCAGAAACTGATCTTATTTAAACAAGGCCATATTCAAAGTGGAAGTTCTCTCCTCCCTTCAGAGAAAGGTAATTCCTTCTTTGACGTGCTCTTTCTGCTGGGATCTCACTCACAGAGTTCTTTTATTTAGGTCATTTTTTTTTACCACAGTGTCTTGGCTTTCCATGCCTGTGAAACTCGCATGAGCTTTTTAGCCAGATCCGAATACCTTAACGGCTGATTCTGAGGCCAGAGTTCTGTTTAAGGCATGTGCTATTCTATGAGTCTGCTGTCTATACTGCTTTCCATGTAGAATTATTCTTTTTAACTCTATCAATTATTTGAAGACACTGGTCTTATTTATGTGATCCCTTTGACAATTAATCCTATCTTTTTGATCAATTATGAACTTAAAGTGATTGCTTTAACAAGTAAGATAGCATTGGTACATGCCACCTTGATGGGATTGAATTGCAATCTCATGGCACATTTCTAGCTCTACCATTAGGGGTAGTCCAAGTGAACATGTGCCAAACTGTACATCTCCTCCCTCTCTTATTCCCACTTTTATTTTTAAAAGGGCTTACTTTTCAGTTAATTTTAAACACCTAAGAACAATTGTGTGTTAATTAAAGAGTTCAACCAATGGTATTAAGTAGAAGAAAAAAATACTAAAAGGAATAAAATCGTAAGTTGTTCCTCAGCAGTCAGGACAAGGGCTGATCAAGACATTGTTTCTCATAGTTTCCATTTTGCTTCAACAGGTTTCCTTTTAGGTGCTCAGTTGTCACCGATCAGGGAGAACATATGATATTTGTCCCTCTGGGACTGGCTTATTTCACTCAGCATGTTTTTCAGATTCCTCCATTTTGTTGCAAATGACCAAATTTTGTTATTTTTTTTACTGCTGTATAGTATTCTATAGAGTACATATCTCATAATTTCTTTGTCCACTCTTCTGTTGATGGACGTTTAGGTTGATTCCATATTTTAGCTATTATGAATTGAGCTGCAATAAACATTGAGGTGCAGACAGCTCTTTTATTTGCCAATTTAATTTCCTTTGGGTAAAATTCAAGGAGTGGGATGGCTGGGTTGTGTGGTAGGGCTATATTCAGGTTTCAGAGGAATCTCCAGACTGTCTTCCAGAGTAGCTTTACCAGTTTGCATTCCCACCAACAGTGGATTAGTGTCCCATTTTCCCCATATCTTGCCATCATCTATTGTTAGTTGATTTCTGTGTGTAAGCCATTCTAACTGGGGTGAGGTGAAACCTCATTGTGGTTTTGATTTGCATTTCCATGATGGCTAGTGATCCTGAACATTTCTTCATGTGTCTGTTGGCCATTTGGATTTCTGCTTTTGAAAAATGTATATTGAGGTCCTTGGCCCATCTCTTGAGTGGGTTGTTTGTTTTGTTGTGGTGGAGTTTCTTGATCTCTTTGTAAATTCTGGTTATCTTCTGTATACAAAGAGAATTGAAAATGAATCTTTACATGAATGGAAGGGGAGAGGGAGCGGGAGGGGGGAGGGTTGCGGGCGGGAGGGAAGTTATGGGAGGGGGGAAACCATTGTAACCCATAAGCTATACTTTGGAAATTTATATTCATTAAATAAAAGTTTAATAAAAAAAAAATTCTGGTTATTAATCCTTTATCGGTTGTATAGTTTGCAAATATTTTTTTCCCATTCTGTCGGCTGCCTGTTCACTTGCCCGGCTGTTTCTTTTGCAGTACAGAAACTTCTCAATTTGATGTAATCCAAATTGTTAATTTTGGCTTTGCCTGTGCCTCTGAGGTCTTTTCCAAGAAGTCTTTTCCTGTGCCTATATCTTGCAGCATTTCTCCGATGTTCTCTAATAATTTGATGGTGTCGGGTTGTAGACAGGAGACCTCGAATAGCTAAAGCAATCTTTTACAACAAAAACAAAGCCAGAGGCATCACAATACCAGATTTCAAGACATACTACAGGGCAGTTATAATCAAAACAGCATGGTACTGGTACATAAATAGATGTATAGACCAATGGAACAGAATTAAAACACCAGAAATCAATCCAAACATCTACAGCCAACTTATATTTGAATAATTCTATTTATGTCTCTATACACTGTACTATTTTTGTCTCTTTATATATTGAATCAATATATGAATGTTTGATATTCTGTAATAATTACTTCAAATAATCATGACTTTAATCAGTCAAGAGAATAAAAATGCTTGAAGACCTTTATACTTACAGATATTATTATGATTTTTAGTGGTCATAATTCTTTCCTGTAAATCAGGGGTGGTAGATATCTGACCTGTTACCCATATACAGCCCATGAAATCATTTGATCTGGTAGTGCCTAGACAATCCCAGGTGGTAATCTTAATTCAGTAAATCTATAGCTGGCTACTTTTTGCATTGATAATTCTGTATGGCCTTAAAATGATGTTATAAATATCCAAATGACTGTTGGCAGAAAAATGGTTCCCAATCCCTGGTAATCCAAATAATCATCTTGAATCATTTTCTTTCAGCCTGGAGAACTTAACGTCATATAGTATAGTAGGTTTTTGTTACATGTTAGTGGTTGTTAGTGTTTTGTTCAGATAATTGTCTTTTGTCCACCTTTATATATTATTTTTTTGAAAGACAAAATGACAGACCTTCTGTCTGATCATTCACTTCCCACATTCTTGCAATAGTTGCAGAAGGGCCAGGCCAAAACTAGGAGGCTGAAACTCAATTCAGAAATCCCATGTTCTATCCGGCCAGGAGCCAAGTAATTGCTATCACCTGCTGCCACCATGGGTGTGAATTAGCTTGGAGCTAAGCCAGAAGCAGCAGCAGGTACTCTGATATGTGATGAGTATCCCAAGAAACAGCTTATCACAATGATACAAAATGTCTGCCCTTGCTTATCCCATACCTTAGAATTTCACTAGATAACCAGGGATGAATATTTTCCTTCAGGACACTCAAAATTTATTTTCATTTTTCCTGAGAAGTATGCCATCATTCATGGACGATGGCAGCCAGTATGTAATAGGCTATTGTTTCATTAACTACTTCCTAGGTTTTTGTTTAGTTTTTGTTTTTTTTTTTTTTTGCATTTGGCTTCCTTCAGTTTCTGACTTAAAGATTAATTTGTTTGAAAGAAAGATAGAAGGAGAGACAGAGAGACCTTCCATCCAGTGGTTTACTACCCAGTTGTCTGCAGTGGTCATGCTGGGCCAGGTTGAAGCCAAGAGCCTATAATTTCATGGGTGGAAGGGGCCCAAATGCTTGGGCTATGCTGCTTTCCCAGAAACATTAACAGGGCACTTGATCAGGAGTAGCTTGGGCACAAACTGGTGCCCAGATGGGAATCTGACATCATAGGTGGCAGCTTAACCCACTATGCCACAATGCTGACCCCATGAACTTTTTCAGTTTTAATTTCTTCAAGCTTTCTAATGTTAAATTGCTTTGCTTTCTAAATTGTTTTGTGGGCTTCTAAATAGCTTCATATTCATCTTTTCTTTTTCATAAGTTAAAAAACAAACTGTTGGTCTATTTTCTGTCTCAGTCTGTTTTGTGATAAATATGTAATACAATAGGTCATTTAGAAAAAAATTGTTTCAAAATTTATTTTCTTGAAAGGCAGAGCAGTAGAAAAAGGAGAGAGAGAGAGAGAGAGAGAGAGAGAGAGAGAGAGAGAGAGATTCTAACATTGTTTCACTCACCAAATGGCTACAATAGCTACGATTGGGCAAGGCCACTGCCAGGAGCCAGGAGCTCCATCTGGGCCTCTGACATGGGTGGCAGGAATCTAAGTACTTGGACAATTATACATTGAATTCCTAGGTGCATTAGCAGGAAGCTGAATTGAAAGTTGAGCAACCAGGAATCCAACCAGCACTGTGGTATGAAACTTCAGCTTCACAAATGGTGACATAAGCTATTGTGCCAATGACCAGCCCCAAGAAAACAAATCTTATTTTTTAGAGTCTGGAAGCTGGGCAGTCTAAAGTTAAGGGGCCTAATCCAGAAAGGGCCTTCTTCCTGGATCATAATGTGTCCAGTGACATCACATGGTGAGAGAAACTAAGAGGTAAAACTCAAAGCTTTAGATCTTAGACAGAAACTTGAATGAGGACTAAGTTTCCAAAGCTTGCTTTATGGAGATATATTAAGGTTCTACCATATTTCATGTTCCATTAGATTATTTTTATTCCACTTCCAGTATGTTGGTTTAGCCTACAAGTAGGTTTTCTTTCTTTCTTTTTTTTAATGTTATTGATTTGAAAGGCAGAGTTACACACACACACACACACACACAGAATATCTCCCCTTCACTGATTGATTAATTTACCAAATGGTCACAACAGCCAGAGACTGACCAGGCTTAAGACAGGAGCCAGGATCTTCTTCCAGGTCTCTGACATGGGTGCATTCTTTATCTAACTTGCATATAATTTTTAACTATAGGAAGACATTTGTAGACTGTTTAACCATATTGTCTGCTTCCTGAAGCACATGACTTAAATTTCTTTCTAGGTATTTTTTTCCCTTGAGTGTGAGTCAAATTTTCCTTTTTTATCAAGATTATTGTAAAGCATATGTTACAGAAATTGTGGATACTAATATTCCTCAGAATGATTTTTTTACAAGATTTTTAATTGATGCATTCAAACTCCAACTTCATATTCTTTGAAATGACCAGTAACTATTTACTTTAGGTTCCAGTGACTCCTTTTCTTTTGGTTCTGATAAAGTTTCCTACATGAATGTATAGTGTTGAAGTCACCCAATGATTTTGATTGCTTTTCAATGATGATTTAAGGCTTAAGTTCTTTGGCTCACTATATTGGTGCCATTATCTTTCTCATTTCCTATTTTCTGTTCTACTTCATAAACTCTTTACTGTAACATCCTGATTTACCAAATGTATAACATTTATTGCCTCAATTTGTGTGTTAGCAACAGAGGATCCACTTGTAAAATGTTCAAAATCAGTGAGTTTCTCCTATACAGTTTTCCAGTCCTCAAATATATGTTATATATATATATATATATATTAATTTCATAGCTTTCTTTTGTTTCAAAAGTTCACCTTTTCAAATACTTTGTCATGATCATTATACTTTTGAGTTACTTATGGTAGAAAATCTCTTTTCTACTCTTTTTATCTCATCTCTTTTTTTTCATTTTGTGTATCCTGGATATGACTTCAGATAGTTGTGTTACGTATGTATGTATGTTACTATACAAGCCATGTCATTACCATATAGGTACAATTTACAGAAAATAGAAATACTTCTTCCTATCAGATTTAGTGCAGTTCCTGTTTGGTACAGCCTATAGGCACCTTTATTGGCTAACTGCTATAATTTTTATTTATTTATTTATTTGACAGGGATAGACAGAGAGAGAGAGAGAGAAAGAGAGAGAGAGAGAAAGGTCTTCCTTCCATTGGTTCACTCCCCAAATGGCCACCACAGCCGGCACTGCACCGATCCAAAGCCAGGAGTCAGGTACCTCTTTCTCGTCTCTGATGCGGATGCAGGGCCCAAGCACTTGGGCCATCCTCCACTGCCTTCCTGGGCCACAGCAGAGAGCTGGACTGGAAATGGAGCAACTGGGACCAGAACCTGGTGCCCATATGGAATGCCGGCACCACAGGCGGAGGATTAACCATGTGAGCCAAGGTGCCGGCCCGTTATAACTTTTTAAATAGTTTTTTTTTTTTGTTTCTCTTCATCACCTTTGATTTGTGTTCTACTTCCAAGAAGTATTATATCTCTTCATGTACCATATAATAACTTCATAGTGTCTTATTTTCAGTTATCTTTTTTCCAGTTTCTGTATTATGCTTGTAGTATATTTTTCTCATACATATGACAAACCACCCTACACATTTTACTCTTTGTTCAAATGGTCATTGACTTATAGTGTTTGAAAATGCAAGGGAAAAGTATTTGTACCCTCATTTACTATTTCTACTATATGTATTTACTCAGATTACTATCTTATTTTGATTATTTGTAGGTTTTTTTAAACATCACAGTAATACTTGCTAGATGTATTTATTTGCTTTATTAATTTTTATTATTTATTTTTTATTTACCAATGCATTATAAAGAAGTATATATACATTTGGCTTTTAAATTTTTCTCACTTTTTAAAGCATACATATTTTGTATGTATAGGTTTAGGAGTTTAGTGATATTTCTCATTATACCCCTCCTTTCATGTCTCTGCAGTTACTCCTCCTTCCCTTTTTTAAAATTTATTATTTAAGGAATTCACACTTCAGGAGTATCCTGTAGGAATATAGTGATTCTTTCCACCACACCCGCACTCCCACCCACACTCCCACTCTCCTCCTCCTCCTCCGTTTCCCCTGGCCAGTCCCATCCTGCATTAAGGTTCATTTTCAATTACCTTTGTAAAATGATTTTACTATGATCTATTTTCAGTTTATTTTATACTCAGAAGATTAACCCTACACTAAGAATCCAATAAGTAGTAAGAAGAACAAAAGCACTGTTTTTCAACAATAGATACAAAGGCTGTAAACAATCATTGAATCTCTAAATGTGAATTTCACTACTTTTTGGACTCTATTAGTTACCACAGATCAGGAAAAACATATGGCATTTGCCTTTCTGAGAGTGGATTATTTCACTGGTTATAGTGGCTTCTAGTTTCATCCAGTTTGTTTCAAAAGACAAGATTTCATTCTTTTTTAAATCTAAGTCAGATTACATACTGTATATGTACCCAATTTCTTAATACAGTCATCAATTGATGGACATCTGGGTTGATTCCATATCTTGGTTGTTGTGAACTGAGTTTCAGTAAACATGGACTATTCATATGCCAATTTCATTTCATTTGGGTAAATTCTCAGGACTAGGATTGCTAGGTCATGTGGTAGATCTATTTTCAATTTTGTATCATTGTTTTTTGAATCTCAGTTCTGCTTTCTTGTTTTTTTTTTTAAGATTTATTTATTTATTTGAAAGGCAAAGAGAGAGAGAGAGGTCTTCCATCTGCTAGTTCACTCCCCCAGATGCCTACAATGGCTGGAGATGTGCTGATCCTAAACCAGAAGCCAGGATCATCTTCTGGGTCCCCAACATGGGTGCAGTGGGCCAAGGATTTGGATCATCTTCCACTGTTTGCCCAGGCCACAGCAGAGAGCTGGATCAGAAAAGGAGCAGCCAGGACTCTTAACTGGTGCCCATATGGGATGCTGGTGTTGCAGGCGACAGCTTTTACCCACTACAGCTCAGTGTTGGCCCCATTTCATAAGTTTTGCATGTTGTATTGTCAGCTTCATTCATTTCTAAGAATTCTTTGGTTTCTCATTTGATTGCTTCTGTGAATCACTGTTCATCATTCAATATTGTGTTATTCAGTCTCCATATATTTGCATGTTTTCTAGAGATTCTTACATTCTAAATTTCCAGCTTTATCCCATTGTGGTCAGAAAAGACACATGGTATGATTTCAATAATTTGGGTTTGCTGAGACTTGCTTTACAGCCTAGCATATGGTCTATTCTAGAGAAGGTTCCATATAGTGATGAAAAGAATGTGTATTATGCAACTGTGAAATATTCAGTAAATATCTGTTCAGTCCATTTGGTCCATAGTGTTTGTTTTTTTAACTTTTATTTAATGAATATAAATTTCCAAAGTACAGATTATGGATTACAATGGCTTCCCCCCCATAACTTCCCTCCCACCTGCAACCCTCCCCTTTCCTGCTCCCTCTCCCCTTCCATTCACATCAAGATTCATTTTCAATTCTCTTTATATACAGAAGATCAGTTTAGTATATATTAAGTAAAGATTTCAACAGTTTGCCCCCACATAGCAACACAAAGTGAAAAATACTGTTGGAGTACTAGTTATAGCATTAAATAACAGTGTACAGCACATTAAAGACAGAGATCCTACATGATATTTTTTAAAAAATTGATTAATTTTGTATGCAATTTCCAATTTAACACCAGGTTTTTTTTTCATTTTCAATTATCTTTATATACAGAAGATCGATTCAGTATATACTAAGTAAAGATTTCATCAGTTTGCACTCACACAGACACAAAGTGTAAAAATACTGTTTTAATACTAGTTATAGCTTCATTTCACATTGGCAACACATTAAGGACAGATCCCACATGTGACATAAGTACACAGTGACTCCTGTTGTTGACTTAACAATTTGACACTCTTGTTTATGGCATCAGTAATCTCCCTAGGCTCCAGTCGTGAGTTGCCAAGGCTATGGAAGGCTTTAGGGTTCTCTGGCTTTGATCTTATTCCAATAGGGTCATAGTCAAAGTGGAAGTTCTCTCCTCCCTTCAGAGAAAGGTACCTCCTTTTTGATGGCCCCATTCTTTCCACTGGGATCTCACTCGCAGAGATCTTTCATTTAGGTCTTCTTTTTTTGCCAGAGTGTCTTGGCTTTCCATGCCTAAAATACTCTCATGGGCTCTTGAGCCATACCTGAATGCCTTAAGGGCTGATTCTGAGGCCAGAGTGTTGCTTAGGACATCTGCCATTCTATGAGTCTGCTGTGTATCCTGCTTCCCATGTTGGATCGTTCTTTCCCTTTATGATTCTATCAGTTAGTATTAGCAGACACTAGTGTTGTTTGTGTGATCCCTTTGACTCTTAGACCTATCAGAGTGATCAATTGTGAACTGAAATTGATCACGTGGACTAGTGAGATGGCATTGGTACATGCCACTTTGATTGGATTGTATTGGAATCCCCTGGCACGTTTCTAACTCCCATAGTGTTTTTTTTTTAAAGATTTATTTATTTTTTTTGAAAGTCAGAATTACAGACATAGAGAGGAGAGGCAGAGGGAAAGAAGTATCCCATCTGATGGTTCACTCCCCAATGGGCTGCAACGGCCAGAGCTGCACCGATCTGAAGCCAGGAGCCAGGAGCTTCTTCTGAGTCTCCCACGTGGGTGCAGAGGCCCAAGGACTTGGGCCATCTTCCACTGCTATCCCAGTCCACAGCAGAGAGCTGGATCAGAAGAGGAGAAGCTGGGACTAGAACCGGCACCCATATGGGATGCCGGTGCTTCAGGCCAGAGCGTTAACCTGCTGCACCACAGCACTGGCCCTGGTCCATAGTGTTGATTAGCTCTGATATTTCTTTGTTGGTTTTCTGTCAAGTTGATCAGTTGATTGATGAAACTAGATGTTGAAGTCCTCCATTATTGGACTCCATGTTTCTCTTTATGTCAATTAAAAATTATTTTAAATAGCCTGGTGCACTGGCATTGGTGTATATATTGAATGTTTACTATAGTCATGTCTTCCAGTTAAATTGATCCCTTAATTATTGCATAGTACCCTTCTTTGTGTCTTTAAATGAGAGTTACACACAAAGAGAAGGAAAGGTAGAGAGAGAGAGGTTGTCCATCTGCTGGTTCACTCCACAGTTGGCCTCAACAGCTAGAGCTGAGCCATTCTGAAGCCAGGAGCCAGGAGCTTCTTCAAGGTCTCCCACACAGGTGCAGGGGCCCAAGGACTTGGGCCATCTTCTGCTGCTTTTTCAGGCACATAGCAGAGAGATGGATTGGAAGTGGAACAGCTGAGACTTGAACCGACACCCACATGGGATGCTGGAACTGCAGATGGTGGTTTTACCCACTATGCCATAGCACCAGCCCCTGGTGACATATTCTTTCAATTTCTGTTTGTTATGGAGAGTTCTTTTTTTCACCTTCATTCATAAATGAGAGCTTTGCAGGATATAGTATTCAGGGGTGACAGTCTCTGCATTCTCTCCTAGCCTGTAGAGTTTCTGATGAGAAATCACCTGTGTCTAATTGGATATGTTTCTGAAGGTAATCATGTATCTCTTGTGTACATTTGATAATTTTTATTAATGCTTTACTGTTGAAAGTTTGACTGCAAAGTATCATGGTGGAAATCTTTTCTGTCATGTGTATTAGGAGTTCTGTGTGCTTCCTGTACATGAGTGTCCCTTTCTTTCTCCAGGTTAGGGGACTTTTCCATAATTACTTCACTGAATACACCTTCCAATCTATTCTCTCTTTCCATACTTTCAGAAAATCCAAAGACCTATATGTTGGGTCATTTGATAGTATCCCATCAAAAAGTTTTTAACTTCCAATTTCATCCTTTTTTTTATCCATGATATTTCCTAAGATTTACCTTCCCACTCAAATACTTTTTCTTCTGCTTCACAAGTATGTTGTTAAGAATTCCTCTGCATTTTTTATTTGACATTAACTTCTTTAGTTATAATATTTTCTTTGGTTTTTCTTCTAAATCTCTGTTTCACAGGTATGTTTTTCTTCTAAGTTATATATGGATTTCTTTAACTCATTGGATTTCACATTTCATCCACTGCATAAAAAATTCAGAAGTGAATTCTATTCCTTTTTAAACATATCCCCAACCTTTTCCCTTGGATATCTTGTTTCATGCTTTGGAAATCTAGGAATGTATAATATTGCTGTTGACAAAAATTCCTGTAAAATTTTTCTGATACAATGATTCCTCTCCCTTTCAAGAATTGTTTTAAAACTTTACAATATTGTTTAGTCTCAATCTTTAAATCCTACCCCATTACTCTGGGTAAAGAAAAACTCCATTCACAAAAGTTATGGTCATGACTGGATGTTTGGGCAGCCTTCTTCTCCATTAAACTTTTCATTTTCATTTGTTTGAGGTGATCCTTCCTCATCAGATCCCTGTTCAGGTGCCCCTTGCTGTGAACCATGCAGCAACTCTGCAGATTAAAGAGGTGATGGTGTGCAATGAAAGGAAAACAAAAGATTATAGAAAAGTAGGGGCCAGCGGGACTATTTCCAAGAGAGGAGCAGGAACCTCTCTCTGCCTTGCCCTGTGGCTTTTAGTTTTGCCCTTTTCATTTTAAATTATTTGACACGTAGAGTTACAGACAGTGAGAGAGAGAGAGAGAGAGACAGAGAGAAAGGTCTCCCTTCCATTGGTTCACTCCCCAAATGGCTGCTACAGCTGGTGCTGTGCCGATCCGAAGCCAGGAGCCAGGTGCTTCTTCCTGGTCTCCCACGTGGGTTCAGGGGCCCAAGCACTTGGGCCATCCTCCACTGCCTTCCCGGGCCACAGCAGAGAGCTGGACTGGAAGAGGAACAACTGGGACTAGAACCCAGTGCCCATATGGGATGCCAGCATTGCAGACAGAGGACTAACCAAGTGAACCATGGCGCTGGCCCTAGTTCTGCCAAATCCCCTTGCTGACACCAGGGCAAGCCTCTGCTTAACTAGAAACAGCATTCTCTACACACATATCTTGACCAGATGCCATGTGATCACCACCTGACCCAGAAAGAGGAAGAGAGTAGAACATTTGAGTAAAAAATGTCCTTAAACTTGTTACATCCCTGGAGGTGAGTGGGCCGTGCCCCACTGCTGGCTTTCCAAGTTGCAATGTCCCAGATTAGACTGTTCACATAACTCCTAGCTTCATCCTGCTGCATTCCTCAAAGGGCTGCAGTGATATTTTCCACGTGGCCTCTGGCAATGTCTCTCTTTGGTCTCTTGCTCTCTAAGTAGCCATTTAGTCCTTCCCCATTTGCCTCCATTGGAGGGCATTTAAAGTGCAAATATCTTTAAGTAACTATCACATTGTATTGAAGCACCCTGTGCCTCAGGGAGTGAGTACTCATTTTCATGTAAAAATAATAATTATTCTAATTGTTGCAGGATACACTATGATGCTTATGAACATACTTTATAAACAAGTTTACAAAAATAGCACATAAAATTTATTGGGTCAAGTATATAAATGAAATATTAATTATCAGTTCCTTGGACAATTTTTTAAGAAGATTTATTTATTTATTTATTTGAGAGGTAGAGTTACAGACAGAGAGAGGGAGAGACAAGGAGACAGGTTTTCTATCCACTGGTTCACTCCCTAAATGGATACAATGGCTGGAGCTGGGTCAATATAGAAATGAGGAACTAGAAGCTTCTTCTGGGTCTTCCACATGGGTGCAGGGGCCCAAGCACGTGGACCATCCTCTACTGCTTTCCCAGGCCAACACCAGAGAGATAGATAAGAAATGGAGCATCTAGGACTCCACCCAGCACTTGTATGGGGTACCAGTGCTAACAGCAGAGGCTTGACCTACTATGCCATAGTGCCAGGCCCTCCTTGAACACTTTTCACTGTCTTCATCTCATCATAGCCTAGGACCACTCACCTAGATGTAGTGGAGTGTTTTTTTTTTTCCAGTACCTGGCCTGTGTTCTTTGCTATTTACCACCATTCTTGTTGTATCTTAACATAAACACATTCTTGCATAAGATGTCACCATCTTTGGTGTTTCCATGAACAGTAATCAGATAATAGAGACAAATATATTGCTTTAAATATTTGAAAAAGGATTTATATTACTTGAACGATAATTAAAGAGAGATCTTCCATCCACTGGTTCACTCCTCCAGTGACCACAATTGCCAGCTCTGGGCCAGACCAAAGCCAGGAACCTGAAGCTCCAATTGTGTCTCTCACATGGGTGGTAGGGTCCCAAGTACTTGCAACAACTCCTGCACCTTTCCCAGGCACATTAGCAGGAAGCTGGATTGGAAGTATAACAGCCATAACTCAAAACATTGATCTTAAGGGATGCCAGCATCACAGGAAAGAACTTAACCCATTGAGACAAAACATTGCTCCCTCCCCAAATCTATTTTAAAGGAATTTTCTTTTTACCTTGGTCAATCTTGAGCATGTGTCTTTTTTAATTCATCTCACATGCTAGTTTTGTTTTCCATTTATACTTATGTATACTGATTACCATGTGAACAGCTTTCAGAATCATTAGAAGAAACCCCAGTTCTAGAATATTAAGGGGAAACCCTATTGTGATTTTGGAATTTTAAAATTATTTTAAGGGTAGGGTGGTTTCATTGTGATTTTGCTCTCTGTTGCCATATAGATTACAGAGGAAACTGTTATATATAAGTAGCAAATAAGACACTCAGAAAAATCCACTTCCAGTCTTAGTGATTAGTGATCCAGGACTGATATGTTGAGGATGAATGTGCTGTTACAGGTGTTGGTGTCATTTGAAGACCTGGCTGTGGACTTCACCAAGGAGGAATGGCAGAACATGAATCATTCTCAGAGGACCCTGTACAGGGATGTGATGCTAGAAATCTATAGCATCCTACTGTCCTTGGGTAAGTAAAAACTAGCTCGTACCCAAGTACAATTATTTTTTCTCAGTTGAGAATTCAACAATTTATAAGGCTTCATATGGGGTTGGTATAGGATTTGAGGCCGTGAAAAATTCTTCCCTCTAGAAAGCAATTCAACTTAGCCTTTTTCTGGCACTGCTTCTGGGCCCAAGCTGTTGTCCCTCAAAACCTGAAGTTAGTGGTTTCACAAAGTCAAACATTATTTCTTATTAAAAGGGCACTGCATTAACAAGCCTGAGGTGATCTTCAAGTTGGAACAAGGAGCAGAACCATGGATGTTAGAAAAACCCCTGAACCAGAGCCTTCCAAGTAAGTGAGCACATGTTGGTCAGGGTGACTGGGACAGAAAGCTCAGCAGATGCTGACTGCAGCATTACACACTAACTTTTCCTAAATCCCAGACTTTCTGCCAGCTGGTGTCATACATGCAACAAAGGCATTCTACAGCCTCCAGGAAAGGCTGCCATGCATAGATCCATCTAGCTGCTTTCCTGCTCTTGCTGAGTATTTTCTTAGATTAACCAAAATGCAAGTTTTTTCTGGCTCTTATAAAGCTGTTTTCTAGGTTTGATACATCCCCCAAATTCTAACTTGTCTTTCTTCCTACTTTCATAGCCTGTTCTGTGGAATTTATTCAATTATTTATTCATTCTTTCAGTGCTTATTAATTGGCCAGCTCACAGACAATGTTTTACTACTTGCTGAAATTGAATTTCCACTTCTGGCTTTGAACAGACACAGGCCTTGTTATTGCTCAAATTTGTGGATAAAACTACTGAATGGGAGCTCTCTCATTGTCTCTGTCAAATAAATAAGAAAATAATAGGTTTTGCAAATATTTAAAAGGTGAAACGGCTCTGTCCTTACTCTTTCTGGCTCTCATTCTCTCATTTTCTGACCCATAAGTAAATTAAAAAAAGAGCCTTTGTATTGTGACATCAGAAATCATGATACTAAGCATGACCTTACATAGGAACATGAAAATTGGTGGTCCTATGCTCACCAGGAGATTGACATCTAAGGACAAGTGTACCTTTGAATTCTATTGAGCAGCTCACATTTGTTTGGGAGGAGAGTTTGAATTCCTCTTTCTTTTCCTTTATAAAAAGATATACTTTATTTTTTGAAGGCAGAATGAGAGACAGAGGAAGATCTTCATTCTGCTGGTTCACTCCTCAAATGGCCATATTGGCCAGGGCTGTACTAGGCTGAAGCCAGGAGCCTTAAACTCCATCTGGGTCTGATAAATGCATGGCAGGGGACCAAGTGCTTGAGTCATTTTCCATTCCTTTCCCAGGTCCATTAGTACGGCTCTGGATCAGAAGCAAAGCAGCTAGTTCTCAAACTAGCATTGCAAGTATGGGACGCTGGTATTGCAGAAAGTAGTTTGTGCTGTGCCATAATAACCCTCTCTTTTTTAAAAATAATTCTAAAATGGGAAAGAGATAAATGCATAAAGGACTCAGGTTTTCTTTGAAAGTAGTTGACAAGAAATCATCCAACACAGAAATCAAAAACATTCAAAACTTCAAATTATCAAACAGCAGTGTATAAACCAGGAAGTGATAACAGAATACCAGAATGAATTGGAAAAAACTTCTCACAGAAGAAGAACATAGTGTGGATGGCAGGACCTATTCTCTTAATCCTGTATGAAGAACATGCCCATGACAATATATCAGGATTTTCCATACTTTTCTGGTACTGTGATGCTGAAGGTATCAAATTCCTTTAGGAATATGGGGCAATCTGTCATAGCTTGCAGGTAAAAGGCTATTTTATATTTGAAAAAGCTCATAGATGCCTACAGCCATTCCCTTGGGAAGATTAAACATGACAGTACAATAGGTCCTGATTAAGAGACAGACACATGTCCCCTTCCTGCATCTGCAAGTAAGTGATCTAATAAAGCTATCCCATTTTCAAGACTAAAATATCAGCAGAGAAGCACAAATCACACCATTTAAAATAATCATGGTAATTGTGAAACTCAGACATAGAAAGAAAGTGAGAGACAGGGAGATCTTTCATCTGCTGGTTTACTTTCCAAGTGACTGCAACTACTGGAGCTAGACAAGGCTGAAGCCAGGATCCAGGAGCTTCTTCCAAATCTCACATCTGTGCAGGGGGCCCAAGGGCTTGAACCATCTTTCTCTGCTTTCCCAGGTGCATTAGTGGAGAGCTGGATTGGAAATGGAGCATCTAGTACTTGAACTTGTGCCCATATGGGATGCCAGCATTGCAAGTGGGGACATGAACCATTAAGTCATAGTGCAAGCCCCCAAATACATCATTATCATAACAAAATAGAGAAAAGTAATAGGGAAAAGTAATGTCCACTGGAAAGTACTCAACATACTATTCCATTTAGAAAGTGAGTGGATATTTTTATGAAATGTTTTTCCACCTTCAAAAATGGTTATTTATCAGAATGTTCTTGCAGCATGGTGGGTAAAGATACCACCTGCAATGTTGGCATCCCCTTTGGAGGCTGGTTTGTGTCCTGGATCCTCCACTTCCTATCCATCTACATGCTAATGTGCCTAGGTAAATAGTGGAAGATGGCCCATGTGTTTGTAACCCTGCCACAAATGTGGGAGACCCAAAGTTCCTGACTCTTGGCTTCTTTCTGGTGTGGCTCATGCGCATTATGGCCATCTGGAAGTGAACCAGCAGATGGAAGGTCTCTCTCTCTTTCTCTCTCTCTATCTCTCTCTGTCTCCTATTCTCTCTCTTTAACTGCTTTTCAGGGTTTGAATTTTCAAAGTCAGAGTTACACAGAGGAAGAGATAGAATCATGTCCTCTACTGGTGCACTCCTCAAATGGTTTCAATAGCCAGGGTGAAGATAAGAGTTAGGAGATTCTTATGGTTCTCCCACATAAGTTCAGGGACCCAAGCACTTGTGCTATATTCTGCTGATTTCCCAGACACAGTAACAGAGAGCTGGATTGTAACTGGATTAGCATGGCCTTGAACCAGTGCCTATATAGCATGCTGGCATAGCAGGTGGTGTTTTTACCTGTTGTGCCACAATGCTAGCCCCAATAAACCTGAAAATATACAAACTAAATTCTTTAAGTTATTTTCATTCACTTGAAAGAATGACAGTGAGAGCAGGAGAGAGAAATATCTTCCATTCTTTGATTTACTGCCAAATTTCCTGAACCATTAGTAGTAGACCAGTCTGAAGCAAAAAGTCTGCAGTGATATCTAGACTTTTCAAGTGTATATCCAGGTATTTCAAGTGAGTGGCAGAGTTGCAAGCACTTAAAGCATTATTCACTGCCTACAAGGATATATGATCAGCAAACTATATTGAAAGCAGAGTAGCCAAGGCTCAAACTAGCACAGTTATGGGAAGCAGGCATCTCAAGCAGTGGCTTGACCCACTTGCCCAACTTAAAAAAATATTTAAGGTAATTAAGAATATTTTTGACTATTGAGAAAACTATTGTAAAAACCACCAAATGGTCATAAATGAATAACTTCTACTGATGTTAATTCCGTGCAACTAAGATAACAATAAACTTACTTTTCAACAAGCATTCCAAAAGAAACAGTTTGAAATGGTTCATGAATTTGGTTACTTTTTTCTCATTACAGTTGCCAACAGAAAGGATGACCTTATCAAAACCAACCAGAAAAGTGAAGAAGTAAATTTGAGGCAAGTTGTAATTACAAAAGTATCTCAATTCCCAAGAGAGTTGAATTCAGAAATAAAAAAGAAAAGATTTAATTTAACCTCAGGGCATATTTGTAAACTGATTACATAAATGGAAAATAGTTTAGGAAAGAAACCCGAGGTATATGACATATTGAATGTTCTACTCTCTAGGGGACCTGATGAAATACCAGCTGGAGAGAAACCTCATGGACCTAATGTCACTGAGAACTCACTCCAATACTTGGAACATCTTAGTCAACATCACCAGATTCAAAATATACATCAGGCTTTTGAACACAATGGCCAAGGGAAATGCTGTAACAGGAAGAGACTATCCTTTGAATGTGAAAGGATTTGTGTGGAACATACCTCTAATAAATCAACTGTCATTTTAGGAAATAAAACACTGGTTGAAAGTAAAAATTTCCATAAAAATGTCTATCTCAGTAAATATCAAAAAGCTGGAGAGAAACTCCATGGATCTTTTGAGTATGATGAATCTCTGAATTACAAATCAGATCTTACAATGTGTCAGAGAACACATACGGGGGAAACTGTAAGCACTGTGGGAAATCTTTCAGCTGTAAATCCTGCCTTACTACCTGTCACAGAACTCACATAGGGGAAAATCTCATTGAGTGCATTGAATATGAGAAAAGCATCTACCAGAAGTCAGACATCTCTAGAGACCAGGGAATTGCCACAATGGAAAATCTTCATGAATGCAGTGAGTGTGGAAAAGCCTTTTATCAGAAGTCATATCTCATTAAACACCAGAGAATCCACACAGGAGAGAAACCTTATGAATGTAAGATATGTGGAAAAGCATTTTGTCAGAATTTACAACTTAGTACACATCAGAAAATTCACACAGGGGAGAAACCTTATGAATGCAATGAATGTGGAAAAGCCTTTTATCAGAAGTCACATTTCATTATGCATCAGAGAACTCACACAGGGGAGAAACCTTACAAATGTAATGAGTGTGGAAAACTCTCAGAGTTCAGTCCTCAATAAACATCAGATAATTCACACAGGGGAGAAACCTTATAAGTGCAATATATGTGGAAAAGCCTTTCGTTGGAAGTCAAGTATCATTATACATCAGAAAATTCACACAAGGGAGAAATCTCATGAATGTAATATTTGTGGAAAACCCTTTTGCC
Organism: Lepus europaeus; assembly: GCF_033115175.1. NCBI lineage: Eukaryota > Metazoa > Chordata > Mammalia > Lagomorpha > Leporidae > Lepus > Lepus europaeus. The sequence continues at coordinate 62,824 of NW_026909049.1, forward strand.
CAGGACTGCCCTCATTAGCTGTAAGAGAAATCATACAAAGGAGAAACCATAATTGTAATGAGTGTTGAAAATCATTTTGCCACAAGTCTGCCCTCATTAACTATCAGAATTCACACAAAAGAGAAACCTTGTGAATGCGATATGTGTGGAAAAGCATTTTGCCAGAAGTCCCAACTCATTTTTCTTTTTTTTAAATTATTTTTGACAGGCAGAGTGGACAGTGAGAGAGAGACAGAGAGAAAGGTCTTCCTTGGCCGTTGGTTCACCCTCCAATGGCCGCCGCGGTAGGCGAGCTGTGGCCGGTGCACCGTGCTGATCCGATGGCAGGAGCCAGGTGCTTCTCCTGGTCTCCCATGGGGTGCAGGGCACAAGGACCTGGGCCATCCTCCACTGCACTCCCTGGCCACAGCAGAGAGCTGGCCTGGAAGAGGGGCAACCGGGACAGGATCGGTGCCCCACTGGGACTAGAACCCGGTGTGCCAGCGCCGCAAGGCGGAGGATTAGCCTAGTGAGCCGCGGCGCCGGCCACCAACTCATTTTTCATCAGAGCATGCACACAGGGAAAAAAAATCTTATAAATGCAATTCCACATTTTTTGCATTTATAAGATTTTTTTTTTCCCTGTGTGCCAACTCATTTTTCATCAGAGCATACACACAGGGAAAAAAAAAATCTTATAAATGCAAAAAATGTGGAGAAACAGTTTTCCAGAATTCAAGGCTCAGTAGTCATAAAATTCACACAGAAGGAAACATTTTAAATTGACTAAATATAAAAAGGACATATTCCAGGAATTACACGTCAGCATACATGACAGAATTCACACAAAGAAGAAAACCGTGATAATGGAATCTTTGTGAACAATTACTTTGAGAGAAGTCTTCAGCACACAGGAGAAAAATCACAAAAGATATGTGGATATAGATGAAAATTTTCTACCATAGGCCAGCTGTCATTATCTATCAGATAACTTACAGAGGAAAATCTCTACACATGTAATGGAAGTGGAAAATCCATTTACTCAAAGGCAAGCTTCAGCAAAAATTTGAATATCTGATTAGTAATTGCCTCAGAACCGTGCCACCTCTAGAAAGGGAAAATGCCCAACTTTTGTATTGCCATAATCATTTTCTTCTTAGGTTGCTCACCCTCTCCTCTGGGAGTGATCTGTTCCTTTTATCATTAATTTACTTCTGTTCCTGGAAATTCTTCACATTTGGCAATAGGAACTTGGAGTACAATCTAGTTTTGGAATTCCTTCTCTAACATAGACACTAGTAGAGAGCTTCAGGGTTGTCTGATATGGTAGCTTCAGATTCTGTTTCTCTTTTTCATTACTTTTTCATTACCCTCTCCCTTCCAGGTGACCCTCAGCCCCTTTTTTTTTTAATCTCTGTGAATTTCCCAACTCAAAGTTTTTTCTGGCTGGCCTCTAACTGGATTTATATTCAACTCCTATCTCATCTTGTGCCCATTCAGAGTGGACACTTCAACCATATGGAAAGGCCATTTCTAGATGACTGGGGTACAAATGTGATAACGGATGCTCTGTTGGCAAGTCCAACTTTTAAAATTTTTTTAAAGATTCATTTTATCTATTTGAAAGACAGAGTTACAGAGAGGCAGAGGCAGAGAGAGAAAGAGAGAGAGAGAGAGAGAGAGAGAGAGAGAGAGAGAGAGAGTTCTTCCATCTGAAGGTTCACTCCCAAGATGGCTGCAACAGCTAGAACTGTGCCAATCTGAAGCCAGGAGCCAGGAGCTTCTTCCATGTCTCCCACATGGGTGCAGAGGCTCAAGCACTTGGGCCATCTTCTATTGCTTTCCCAGTCCATAGCAGAGAGCTGGATTGGAATTGGAACAGCTGGGACTTGAACCGGTCCCCATATGGGATTGGCACTATATGCACCAGCTTTATGCATTACACCACAATACCAGCCCCATCTCTACCTTTTTATTTAGTATCATGAGGACAGTCTTACAAGTGATTCTCTCCACTTGAAATGCAACAAGTTGAGACACTGCATTGGCCCTGGGCATAGCCCATGGGGATATTCTAATGCTATTCATGAATTGCAAACCTCAAATCCAAAAATAAATATTTTAAGGGAAACCTATGCTTGCATTGAAAACATAATCCAAATAATGGCAAAATTGTAATATTATTCCAGAAAGAGTTGACTTTAAGATCAAAGCATTTTTAGAAACAGAATGTTCAGTATTGATAAAGGGTCAAAACTATCAGGATGATTTAAGCATTATAAACAGTGTTTGCTGATCCAACTGAATCTCACCATATATAAAATGACTTTGGGTAGTGTAATGAGGTAGACAAATCATACTGGGAGACAGTCACCTCTCACTGTGGGATTCAGACAGATAACTAATAAGTGGACATGCAACCATGTCAATTATTATCATTCAATGTACAATCTCCAAATATTTGCTTTCATTGATTTTTTTCCCACCAAACCAGCAAAGTGTAATCCACAAGCACAGGAACTATCCCAAATTAAAGGAGAAGTTAAATTCTAAGTATGTGGGAGTTTGTCAGAGTCCATGCTCTGCACAACCCTGGGAATTGTGTTGGATCTATTACTGGTCACATCCTGGAGTTTCTTTTCAGATTAGGCTTTTACTGTCTGTCCTAGTTAACAAAATCTACAAATATAATGCTAGAGTTGTGGCATCAGGGGTTGAGCTGCTGCCTTTGACACCAGCATTCCTTGTGAGTGCTGGTTCAAGTCCAGACTGTTCTGATTCAAATCCAGCTTCCAGCTAATGAGCCAGGGAGCAACAGAAGATGGCCAGAGTGCTTGGGCCTCTTTACCATGTGAAAGATCTGAGATCTGGATGGAGGTCCTGCCTCCTGACTTCAGCCTGGCCTAGCCATTTGTAGATGGAAGATTCTCTCTCCCTCCCTCCTTCTCTCTCCCTCCCTTTCTTTCTCTAACTCTGCCTTTCAAATGAATAAAAATGTGATTAAATAAATAATGAATATATCGTTCACAAGAAAGGGTGTGATTGGGAGGGAGGTTATGACCATTTGAGAAAGAGAAGACATCCTGGACCAGAGTCTCCTCAGTTGCAGACAAGTTCCCAATGATTGCCAATGGAATTATTCCTGAGAAGGAATGCAAGATTTGAGGAAATTTGTGATCAAGGGAATTAAAAAATCAACCCCAAGACCACAAAACATCTCAAGAGCATTTAAGTCAAAAAGAAAAAGAAAAGCTCCTTGGCTTTCTTACAAAATCTTAATTTCTAAAGAGAACATGCTCTAAGCTCTATCTCGAGAATCAGCTGAGACAATGGCTATTAACAGACAACTTTGTAACTAACAGCTGGCTGGATAAGAATTATTAGCAGAAGCTCAAAAAGTCTTTGTGAAAAAGGAGGAGGAGAAACAATAGCAAAAGACAAAACTTTGATATCCACAGTGGAAAAATGGACAAAAGTTTAAAAAAAGACCCCCTCATAGGGAAATGAGATCTCACTGGGATTAAAAAATCATAAAGAGGGAAGGAGTATCTCCAAAAGTTGGTGAATGTGGTGAGTATACTCCTAGAGCTACTGAGTCACCATTGTACAAAGCCAGGATGTTTATACAAAGTTGTCCTGAGTTAGAAAACCAAAGAATGATAAGAATGATAATTCTTCTTATGACCCTCATTCAGGACTACCTTGTGGGGGGGGGGAGGGTCAAGGGATTGTTTGCAGCAGGTCCTCCCTAGAACAATTGATGAATCTAGAGGTGGAATCCTCCTGCACTTTCCAACTAAAGGGCAAGAGCCACATTAATCAGAGCCAGGACCCAGGAGCTTCCTCTGGGTCTCCCATGCCAATGCAGAAGCTCAGGGACTTGGGCCATCTTGTGCTTTCCCAGGCCACAGCAGAGAGCTGGATTGGAAGTAGAACATCTGGGATTGAACTGGTGCCCATATGAGATGCCAACACTGCAGGAGGCAGCTTTACCTACTACATCAAAGGGCTGGCCCCTATTTTTTTAATTTTTACAATGGCATACTTTCAGTTTATAATCATAAGCTTAACCCTTCACTAAGTAAAGAATTCAATAAATAGGTGCTGGTGCTGTGGCATAGCTGGTAAAGCTGCTGCCTGCAATGCCAGCATCATAAATGGGCACCAGTTAAAGTCCTAGGTGCTCCATTTCTGATACAGTTATCTGCTATGGCATGGGAAAGCACAAGATGGCCCAAGTCCCTGAGCTTCTGCATTGGTATGGGAGACCCAGAGGAAGCTCCTGGGTCCAAGCTTCAGATCAGCCCAGCTCTGGCCATGGCAGCCATTTGGGGAGTGAACCAGCAGATGGAAGGTCTCTCTCTGCCTCTGCCTCTCTGTAACTCTCTGACTTTCAAATAATAAATAAATCTTTTTAAAAAAAGAATTCAAAAAATTGTAAGAAAAAGCCTATTTGGGGGGAGAAAAAAGTTAAATTAGGATTGGGACAAATTGAAGAATCCTTCCTATATGTTCTGGAGTGGGGAATCAAGCTCCTGGGCAGAGCACTAATTGTCAAATATAGGACTTGGACTCACAGTGGAAATGGACAGCTGTAAGAGTCCTAATTAATTTCCTTGGAGAAAAAGAAGAAAAACATATTGGCCCCTCAGTATGGTGTTAAAAAGAGTGTTAAAATTATGCCTGTAAAAACTAAACTGAAACAGCTAGGTCAAATAGTTCATAAAAGATAATATCCTATTTCTAATGAAGGAAGAAAGGGATGTCAGCCTATAACAGGGACTCTCATTAGAGATGAACGGTAAGTATCCTCTGTATCCCCATATAACACTCTAGTTCTTCCTATAGTAAATCTGATGGATTGTGTAGACTATCACTGACTTAAGTGTTATCCACCACATCATACAGGCTTCTCACCCTGTGGTGCAGAATCCTTACACCCTGCCCAGTAAGATACCCCATGACCACAAATGATTTAATGTTGTTGACTTAAAATTTTCTTTCTAGGTCTGCCCACTAGAGACAAAGAGCAGAGACCACTTTGCTTATGAGTGGGAAAACCTCTATGAGGGAAGAATACAATATGCATGGCCTTCATTGCTCCAGCAATTCACTGAGGCACCCAATTTGTTTGGTCAAATTTTAGACAAGATTTTAGAATCATTTCTTGCAAACTTATGTCTGCCTGTGCATGAAATCTGTTGCAATACGGAGATGATCTTCTGATTCTAGATTTAAAAAAAAAAAGGCAGATGGAGGTATTTGTAGCCACTATGGATCCTCATAACTTTTTTTGAAGGAAGAGGGCTGTGCATTTCTAAACATAAGCTTCAATTTGTGGAAAGATATGTAAAATATTTGGGGCATCTAATCAGTGAAAGAAAGCACCAAATCAACTTTAAGAGCATATCAGGTATTGTATACCTGAATTTACCTAAAACCTAATGGGAGATTAGAAAGCTGATAGGGTTAACAGAATTGTTGACTATGGATTCAGTTCCATTAAAAAAAAAAATCTTGATCTCAAACTTTTAGGAAAAAAAAAAAAACTGAGTCTTCACAATGATCCACAGAGGCGGTCCAAGAAATGAACATATTGAAGACAGGTCCTAATAAAAGCTGCTGTCGGACGCCGCCGCAGCTCAATAGGCTAATCCTCCACCTGTGGCGCTGGCATATTGGGTTCTAGTCCTGGTTGGGACACTGGATTCTGTCCTGGTTGCTCTTCTTCCAGTCCAGCTCTTTGCTGTGGCCCGGGAGTGCAGTGGAGGATGGCCTTGGGCCATGTACTCACATGGGAGACCAGGAGAAGCACCTGGCTTTGGATTGGAAGCACACCAGCTGCAGTGGCCATTGGGGGTGAACCAACGGAAAAGGGAGACCTTTCTCTCTGTCTCTCTCACTGTCCACTCTGCCTGTTTAAAAAAAAAGCCACTGTCCTAGCACTTCCATCTCTGGAAAGCTTTTTTTAAAAACAGAGACAGAGGAGAGGCAGAAAGAGAGAGGTCTTCCATAGGTTGGTTCACTCTCCAATTGGCCACAATGGCTGGAGCTGCACTGATCTGAAGCCAGGAGCCAGGAGCTTCTTCTGGGTCTCCCACATAGGTGCAGGGGATTTCTGCTGGATTGGGCCAGAAGAAAGTATTGATTCCAACAATGGGATTCATTTCAACTCAATCATGTAAAAGGAGGTCATTATGGGCTTGGATATTAAATGGTAGCATCATACCCCTGGTGCCACTCTTTTCAGGAAGAGTTGAAAGAATGAACCAAACTCTCAAAAACAGTACTATTTACTATTATTTTCACCTATTTTAAATTGCAAATGTGGCTACTAGAAAGTTTTAGATTACATATATATAGCACACAGTATAATTCTGCAAGGCATGAACCCAGGAAATCTTGGATTTGTTTTTCTCTTTATTACAATTTCCCTCCTTAGAGTTGGGAAAGCTACTTCTTCTTAAGTCTTTATTTCCACATATGTAAAATACAGACAGAAATAGTAATATAATAGAAACCATGTTCAGATTAAATGAGAATATATATATATATTTTTATTGTACTATTGTACATAATAATAAATATCCAGCATACTGTCTGGATATATTAAGAACTCAACAAATGTTGCTAAATGAATAAATTAGGGCCTTGTCTGATTAGGTGAGCCCAAGTAATACTTTATTTTTTCTAATTGCATGAATTATTCATGCTCATCATTAAAAATATTTGCATAATATGTGAAAGAGGTGCTTCTCCTGGTCTCCCATGGGGCGCAGGGCCCAAGCACTTGGGCCATCCTCCACTGCACTCCCTGGCCACAGCAGAGAGCTGGCCTAGAAGAGGGGCAACTGAGACAGAATCCAGCACCCCGACCGGGACTAGAACCCAGGGTGCTGGTGCCGCAAGGTGGAGGATTAGCCTATTGAGCCACAGCACCAGCCAAAGTAGCTCCACTTCTAATACAGCTCTCTGCTATGGCCTGGAAAAGCAGTAGATGGCCCAAGCCCTTAGGCTCCCTGCACCCATGTTGGAGACCTAGAAGAAACTCCAGTCTCCTGACTTTGGATCAGCCCAGCTCCGGCTGTTATAGCCATTTAGGGAATGAACCAGATGGGGGTCTCTCTCTCTGCCTCTCTGTAACTCTGCCTTTCAAATAAATAAAGAAATCCTTTATCACTTGCATTGTTTATAAATAATTTCTCCCATTGTGTTTGTTACCTCTTCACTTTCCTGAGTGACCTTTTTCAGTACAGAGGCTTCTCAATTTGATATAATCTCATCTGTTGATTTTTGGCTTTGATTGCCTGTGCCTCTGGGATCTTCTCCAAGAACTCTTTGCCTTTGCCAATGTCTTACAGGGTTTCCCAAATGCTCTCCAGTAATTTGATAATATCAGGTGATAGATTTAGGTCTGTAATCCATCTGTAATTGGCATTTCTCTTGTGCACATTTTAGAATCTTTTCTTGGATTTTATTCCAAGATTAGTAAAGAATGTGTGGTATTCAAATACTTTATTTATTTTTTTTTTATTTATTTGAGAGGTTTAGTTACAGAAAGAGGGAGAGCCACAGAGAAAGGTCTTCCATCTTCTGGTTGATTCCCCAGATGACAGGGACCCAAGAGCTTTCTTCTGGGTCTCCTACATGGGTGCAGGGGCCAATGCACTTAGGTCATCTTCCACTCCTTTCCCAAGCCACAGAGACCTGGATTGGAAGAGGAGCAGCCTGGACATGCGCTGGTGCGGATATAGGATGTTAGCACCACATGGGAGATTAGCTACTTCATCACAGTGCCAGCCTCTATTCATATACTTTCTAAAAGAATTCTTACACATTGCACATTAGTTCTGCACTGTAGGTGGTATAAAATTCATACCAAAAAATTATTGTGAGAACTGTGATTTTAAATTTCTGCATATCTCAACTTTAATTATTAAATAAACTCAAGTAATTGAATTATAATCATAGTAAATTTAAAGCAAAAATGTTCTAATTGATTTTACAAATAGTTAATGATTCCCAATTTTTCCCATTAGTTACTTTAATGGCAATAGTATACATGTGCACTACCCATGTTTTTGATGGTATTTTGAATGCTTTGCATCATACTACTGCTTTAATTCTTATAACATTCTGATGAAAAGTTCTTTGCTTTTTCATTATCATTGATTTGTTAGAAAAATGTTAAAATAAATATTTCTATAAATATTCTATGACCATTTGGCTACATATCAAGGTAATGTCATATAATTTGAAAATGATGGGCTCTCTTAGACATGCAGATTATATCACTCATTAAATTAAACATTACATATTCAGTTAACAGTTCTCTAGTTTTTACATGTACAGTTTCAAATAATCATAACACTTCTACAACTTAGTAATGCAAGTAGTATAGTATTATGCTACAAATATAAGTATAGAATGACTTCTCTTAATGTGAAATAAAAATTATGTAAAATAGTATTAACAAGTACTATACTACATAGACACACTTCTCATCCCTCAAATATCCATGCATGTAGTTCATGTTTAATTAAATGTAAATTTAATTATAAATTAAATTGTAAATGTCTTTGAAATTAGATAGTAGTTTGGTGAGCTCTAGGACCATCTTCCTTAAGAATGTTCAGTATTGGCCGGCGCCGTGGCTTAACAGGCTAATCCTCCGCCTTGCGGTGCCAGCACACCGGGTTCTAGTCCCAGTTGGGGTGCCGGATTCTATTCCGGTTGCCCCTCTTCCAGGCCAGCTCTCTGCTATGGCCCGGGAAGGCAGTGGAGGATGGCCCAAGTCCTTGGGCCCTGCATCTGCATGGGAGACCAGGAGAAGCACCTGGCTCCTGGCTTCGGATCAGCGAGATGCGCCGACCGCAGCGGCCATTGAAAGGTGAACCAGCGGCAAAAAGGAAGACCTTTCTCTCTCTCTCTCTCTCTCTCTCTCATTATCCACTCTGCCTGTCAAAAAAAAAAAAGAATGTTCAGTATGAAAATTTCTATTATACTTGAGAAATTTCAGATGACAATAAAGGTGTTTACATGAACTCTTAACTGAAATTTTATTTATTTTATCTTAAATATTTATTTATTTGAAATGCAGAGTTAAAGAGAGGCTGAGAGAGAGTGTGTGTGTGTGTGTGAGACAGAGAGAGAGAGAGAGAGAGAGAGAGAGAGAGAGAGAGAGAGAGAGAGAAGAGAAAGGTCTTCCACCTATTGATTCCCTCTCCAGATGGCCACAATGGCTAAACCTGTGGCAAACTGAAGCCAGAAGCCTGGAGCTTCTTCTGGGCCTCCCACTTTGGTGCAGGGGCCCAAGAACTTGGGTTGTCTTCTACTGCTTTTCCAGGCCATAGCAGAATGCTGAATCAGAAGTGGGACAGTCAGGGCTGGCATTGCAGCTCACTAGGAAAATCCTCCGCCTGAGGTGCCAGTACCCCAGGTTCTAGTCCCGGTTGGGGTGCCGGATTCTGTCCCAGTTTCTCCTCTTCCAGTCCAGCTCTTTGTTGTGGCCTGGAAAGGCAGTGGAGGATGGCCCAAGTGCTTGGGCCCTGCACCCCATGGGAGACCAGAGGGATTACCTGGCTCCTGGCTTTGGATCTGTGCAGTATGCCAGCTGTAGCGGCCATTTGGGGCTGAACCAATGGAAGGAAGACCTTTCTCTCTGTTTCTCTCTCTCATTGTCTAACTCTGCCTGTCAAAAAAAAAAAAAGAAGTGGGACACCCAGACTCAAATCGGTACTCATATGGAGGCAGGCACTTTGGGTGGATGATTTTCCTGCTACACCACAGCACCGGCCTCTAGTTTTTTTTTTTTTTTTTGATTGTCACAAAAATACAACATAAAATTTACAACCTAAACTATTCCTAAGTATGGCAGTTATTAAATATATGCATATTTTAAAAGGTTATTTTATTTGAAAGGCAGAGTTACAGAAAAAAAAAGGTAGAAACAGAGATTTTCTATCTGCTAGTTCAATCCCCTAGTGATCACAAAGGATGTGCCTGGGCCAGGCCAAAACCAGGAGCCAGGAACTTCATCTAGTTTTCCAACATGAGTGAAGGGATCCAAGCTATTGGGCCATCTTTTGCTACTTTGCCAGCATGGAGCTGGATCAGAAGTAGTGTAGCCAGAAGAAAGACCATCTTTTGAGACAGGTAATTTGGGTTTGGCATTGTGGTACAGTGAACTAAGCTGCTGCCTGCAATACCAACATTCCACATCAAGATGTCAGTTTGAGTGCTGCCCACTGTGCTTCCAGTCCATCTCCCTGCTAATGTTACTGGGAAAGAAACAAATGATGTCCACTTGCTTGAGCCCCTAACACCAATGTGGGAGTCTTAGATGAATCTCCAGGCTCCTGGCTTCAACTCAGTCCATCAACGCCCATTGTGGCCATTTGGAGAATAAATCAGTAGATGAAAGAACTCTCTCTCTCCCCTTCCATCATTATCAATCACTATATCTTTCAAATAAAAATGAATTAACCAAAAAAATTACAAGCGTCTTTTGAGTTTATTCCCACTGATCTTTTTCAAACACAGTTAGGAGTTTGAATCCATGTTGGAAATTTATTGGGGCATATGTCATTGTAAGTAAACATATCTCCTACAAACAAATCATGAATTTTTTTTAGAGTAAGCCTCATGGTGAGAAATGGTGAATCAAATGAACAGAGATGCAAAAAATCCCCAACAAAATACTAGCTAATTGAATCCAACAACACATCAAAATTATTATCCACCCAGAAGGGTTTATCCCTAGGATGCAGGGATGGTTCAACATATACAAATCAATAAATTTAATACACCACAATAACATATTGAAGAATAAAAACCATATGATTATCTTAATAGATAAAGAAAAATCATTTGATAAAATACAATATCATTTCATGATAAATGCCTTAAGCGAATTGAGTATAGAAGTAACATATGTCAATACAATCAAAGTAATATATGACAAACCTTTAGCAAGAATCATATTGAATTGGGAAAATTGGAAGCATTTCCACAAAGCTATAGGACTAAAGAAGTATGTCCATTCTCCTTTTACTATTGTATATAATTCTGGAAGTTTTAGCCAAAGCCATTAGAGAAGAAAAAGAAATCAAACACATACAAACTAGAAAGGAGGAAGTCAAATTATCCTTGTTTGCAGATAATATGATCCTTTATATAGTGAAACCAAAAGATTCCATTAATATACTATTGGAACACATAAGAAAACTTGGCAAAGTTACAGGATATAAAATCAACACTCAAAACCCAATAATATTTGTATACACAAAAATGTCATGGCTGAAAAAGAACTTTAAGATCAGCGTTGTTCACAATAGCTACAAAAATGTAATACCTTGTGATTCTTATGTTTCATGTTAGTGTTATGAGGAGGCTAAGCAGGGTCCAGGTTCTTGTCTCAACATAAGAAAGAATTCAAAAAGAGACATAGGTAAAATGACCAGAAAAGCAAGGTTTATTTGAAGTAAAATTACATACTCAGAAGTGGGTGCAGCCAATTTTGGAAAAGAATGATCTGAAAATAACATGACTTAGGCCTTTCATTTTATATGACTTGGGTGTATAGGAGCTGGTGCTTGAATATTGAAAGGAGGCAGGATTTAGACAGGAATTGAGTAACCTCATTTTCTTCCTCCTTTTGGAAAATCTCAGAAGTTTTATACCATGAGTTGTGTGATGGGAGTAGGAAAATCATGGTAATTTCATTATAAGGTCCCAAAAGTCATCACAGTGACACATCATACAGTCATACACGACATTTCTAGCTGGCCCTGCTTTTAAGTGGGGGAAAGTATAGATGTTGTAGTTTTTTAGTACACAAAATGGGAGGAGGTGGTCATGAATGGAAGAGTTCATTTTTAATAAATATTTCTTTACTTATTTGAAAGTCAGAATTATAGAGTGAGAGGGAGAGACAGAGAAAGATCTTCCACCTGCTGGTTCACTCTCAAAATGGCTGAAACAGCCAGTAGTAGGCAAAAAGCCAGTTGCTTCTTCCAGGTCCCTCATATGAATGTCAGGGCCCCAAATACTTGGGTTACTTTTACTGATTTCCTGAGCCCATCAGCAGGGAGCCGGATCAGAAGTAGTGCAGGCAGGTCTTGAACTGGTGTCCCTATGGATGCTGATGTTGCAGGTGGCAGCTTTAACTGCTATGCCACAATACCAGTTCCTGAAAGGGGAGTTTGTGTGGTGTACGGAAAGGGGTGGTTCAGAATAAATCAGAGAAAAGGATGGATTGAAGGATGCCAGTGGTTGCCAATCAGGCTCACTTGGCTGTTGCATGGGCACAGTGATGGCAAGGCTGTGGCCACAGGTACACAGGTGTGCTGTCAAACTTCAGCTAATCTTGCTATTGCTATATTTCTACCTACATCATTAGGATTAACAATAATATGCTGTTTCACTTTGTGCTAAATCTTCATGAATTATTCCTGTACAGTTTCCAAATGGCAGTGTTTTATTTTTAGTCAAAATGTGTTGTTTTATTGTGTCAAGCAATGTTGTCTATGTTGCTTTTACCTATGGAATTTGAAATTTACTCATTACCTAAATAAATGTTTAATTTTTGTTTGTTCTTAATTAGTGCTTCAACCAAAAATGTTTTCAGTTCATACATAGAACTTCCTTGGTAAACATTCAATAGATCCTGCATGGAAATTTTTTACTTATATCTGAACAATGTTTCATTGGGTGAGTGATAAATTATGAGCATTGAGCTATTTCTTTACTTTTTATAATTTCTTGCTATGATTTTTCTTTATTATGGACACTTTTTATTAACCCCTAGGTTATTTATAGTCCTTGCTATGCTGACAGTTGACTAACTGGATTTTTTCTAAATATAAATCTGCCTGGTGTTAAGTTCTGGATCCTGTAAAAGACTGATAGAAAACTTGAAGTGATCATAAACATCAAAAGTAGATGTATATGCTCAGACCCAAATTCCACTTGAAGTCTAGCATATAGGTTGATTTGTAAAGTATTTTTATTACTCTCTCAAATATCCATAATGATCTTTAATCAAATCATAAAATAGAGAGGGCTCCAATCAGCTTTAATGACCTTCACATAACCTTGACAGAAGTTAAGAGTACAAGAAAAGATTTTCTTTGGATTCCACTTACTAATATCAATGTAATCATTTTACAGTACATGTTAGCTTGAACAACTTAGAATGGTTTGATTTTAGGCTGAATACATGTGGTGAAATATTGCCCTATGTTGCACAAAAAGTGTACAATTGTGAATGTTCATAAAACATTTTATAAACCAAGGAATGAGAGTTTAAATTTATATCAAAAGAACATGAATTGTAGAATGTTATGCCTTGGGCTAGAATTATATATATATATATATATATATATATATATATATATATGTGTGTATGCATGTATATGTATATACATACACACATATATATGTATATAATATATATGTGTGCATATATAATGTATGCAAAGTATGCACAAAGAACAAACTCTATTGCTACACCCTTATAAAGCATCAATACACAAGTTCAGTTTCTGGAAACACATGACACATATTTGTATAAAGCATGGAATTAATGCAATTAATGAAAGCCATCAATGATTTAAAGAATATAATGTCTCTATCTTCTCTATATTTTCAGCCCAAGTATATTTCATAAGCCCAAGTACCTCATGTCTGCTATGACCTAATTATTGATCTATGCTGGGACAGTGTCTGTGCAGGCTGGTAGAACTCAGACACTCAGGACTTCTTTATCATAAATATTTCAGCAATAACTCTCTCAGCAGTGACTCACAGTGAGTCCTTTATTACTACATTGGCCTCAGTCCAGGATCCCAGTGCCTTAGGACACTTGTGTGCCATATCTATGGATGCCAGCAGGACTATGTTCTCAATTTTCTCATTTGTTCCAAGAACCCAAGGGTTTTGTCAGAGCGATTTCACCAACATGGCAGGCAAAAAAGCATTGAAGTCTCTTTTATTTCTTGAAGCAAAGAGAAAAAGGATGAGTGCTAATGGCAACAGAAGGAAGAGGATCTCAGTCTTCATTGATGTATGTTTCTGCCACATATGTGTACAGAATTCTCAATAGGCATTATGCACACAGAGATACAAGTATGCATTCACTCCCAGTCATAGCCACAGGAAACATATGCCTACAACCTTCAAATTACCAAGATGCTGCCACTTTATATTCTGTCTATAAAAAAAAGAGAAAATAGGGTTTTGTTACTGATTCTCTCTCTCTCTCTCTCTCTCTCTCTCTCTCTCTCTGACTCTCTGTAACTCTGTCTTTCAAATAAATAAATATTTTTTAAAAAATCCATCCAGGAACTCAGAGAATCACCTAATCCTTGAGCTCTGCACCATCTCTCTATTTTGGGAGACAAGCATTTTGAAAAGACCTTCATTGGATTCTCCTTCCTCCTTGAACTCTGTGATTTCATAAAGGTCCAACAAGGCTTTGGGGTTTATAAAGGGGAAAACTGCACCCAGCCCCAGGTCACTGTTCTGGTAGACACTTGGCTTCTTATAATAATGGCATGTCCTGTGGAGTTTATAAAGTACACAGGAGTAAGTAGAGAAAGATCAGAGACAATGATAAGTCAGCATCTTCCCAATGTATAGCCTAATCCCTGAATGTTGGCTGAAATGAGGAGAAAATGAGGGCTGACACAATTGCAGCTCTACAGTCACCACAGAAATCGTCTTCATTATTTTGTCCTATATTCCTCCAGAGTATGCAGTATTCTGCTGGAAATGGGCTTCACAATTTATAAATGAGTATGTTAAATCAGAGAAGGATAGTAGTACATCACTCACACCTGCCACTCTACATAATCAGTTTCCTTCCCTGTCAATCTTAATTTCTCTTCATTCAGATATCTGGAACATTCAAGCTCTCAACATTTCATGATTTCACTATGGCAAATGAAAGAATTACATCTTCCACAAAACATTTATTCCCTGATTATATCCATAATATCTCACTTTTCACAGAAAATATTGTCAATATAATTTCTTTATGTGTTTTAATTTATAACCTTAAATTGTATAGATTCATGCTTGCAGAAGAATGATTTGTTATCTGTACACATTGTTCATTGGTTCCCCTCAACAATTTACCATGTACTTTTTTTTGCATCAGTTTCATATGTTTTACTTAAAATCTGTTGTGGTGGAGCTGACATTGTAGTGCAGCAGGTTAAAGCCTCAACCTGTGAGGCCATAATCCCATATGAGCACCAGTCCTACCTGTTCCACATCTGATCCAGCTACCTGCTGATGCATTTGAGAAAGCAGAGTCTCTCTCAATTATGCTTTTCTAATAAATAAATAAATAAATAAATATTTTAAACTAATCTATTGGAAAGAGGAAGGAGGGTGGAAAATATAGCTATATTCTATTTTCCAGGATGCTTTTATTTAACAAACACAAATTCTATAGGTACAGCTTAAGGAATATAGTGGTTCTTCCCCCAATACCTACTCTGCTACCCCAACTCCCACTTCACCTCCTATTCGCTATCCCATCCCATTCTTCATTAATATTCATTTCACTTTCCTTTATATACAGAAGATCAACTATACACTAAGTAAGGATTTCAACAGTTTGTACCCACACAGTCACACAAAGTATAAATTACTGTTTGAAGACAAGTATTACAGTTAATTCTCATAGTACAAATCATTAAGGACAGGTTCTACATGGGGAGTAAGTGCACAGTGACTTCTGTTATTAATTTAATAATTGACACCCTTATTTATGATGTCAGTGATCACCCAAGGCTCTTGACATGAGCTGCCCAGGCTATGGAAGCCTTTTCAGTCCACAAACTCCACCAGTATTTAGACAAGGTCATAAGGGAAGTGGAAGTACAGGTGGCTGCTGCTCTGGCACAGTGCGTTAAACCCCCAGCCTGAAGTGCTGGCATCCCATATGGGTGCCAGTTCCAGACTTGGCTGCTCCTCCTCTGATCCAGCTCTCTGCTATGGTCTGGGAGAGCAGTAGAAGATGGCCCAAGTCCTTGGGCCCCTGCACCCACATGAGAGACTCGTAAGAAGCTCCTGGCTTCAGATCGGTGCAGCTCTGACCATTGCAGCCACCTGGGAAGTGAACCAGTGGATGGAAGACCTCTCTCTCTGTCTCTACCCCTCTCTGTAACTCTGTCTTTCAAATAAATAAAAATAGATCTTTAAAGAGTAAAAGGAAATTGGAAGTTCTCTTCTCTCTTCAGAGAAGAGTAGCTCCTTCTTTGATGTCCCCTTCTTTCCACTGGGCTCTCACTCCTTTATGTAGAGCATTTTTTGCCACAGTGCCTTTTCTTTCCATGCCTGAAATGCTCTCATGGGCTTTTCAGCCAGATCTGAATGCCTTAAGGGTTGATTCTGAGTTCAGAGAGCTGTTTAGGGCATTTGTCATCCTATGAGTCTGCTGTGTGGCCTACTTCCCATGTTGGATCATTCTCTCCTTTTTAATCCTTTCTATTGTTACTACAGGACACTTGCTCTTATTTATGTGATCCCTTTGACACTTAATCTTACCTATATCATCAGTTGAACACTTAATATGATCACTTTAACATGTAAGATGGAATTAGTACACTCAGATTAATGGTATTTGGAGTCCCAAGGCAAGTTTTTAGATTTACCCTAGGGGTAAGTTTGTGAGAATGTGTGCCAAACTGTACATCTCCTCCCTCTTTTATTCCCACCCTTATATTTTACTGGGATATATTTTCAATTGGCTTTAAGTATGTATGAAAAATTCTGTTTTAAGTAAAGAATTCAATCAATGGCATTAAGTAGAAAAAGAAAGTATTAAAAAAAAACTGTTCCTTACTATATTCTTAAAAACTGTATATATAAAATACTTCAAATATGTTCTATTTATATAAATAAAATTAAACATTTAAAAAATATTGTTACAACACTTTGCAAGTAGATAATATGGTGTTATCACATTTCTCATGAGAAACCATGATCACTTGAAATAATTGTTCTTGTCTATTTGAAATTTTTATTCCTTTTTATACCAAGCTTTATTGAGACAAAAATAACATATTGTAAAATCCATCTATTTAATGTTTACTATCCTAAGCTTCTTAATATGCTCATTGTTATGTAACCATTTGCTTTAAACAGTTTAAGACCTTTTCATCACCCAAGCAAAAAACTCCATAGCCATTAATAGCCATGCCCTCTTTTTCCCACTCTCACTCATCCTCTTCTCCTAACTCCAGGCCCCAAGCAATCAATTATGTACTTTTTGTCTGTCTGTCTCACTCTCTCTCTGGCTGTTTTGTACATTTAAAAATATCCCTTCCCTCCACCTGCAAATACACATCATTTTAACAATGTCTTCCATATCACCCTCCCATTTAACGGTTTAGCCCTCTAGTAACCTGAATGCTACTGTCTATGCTTTGACCAATATCTCCTGAGTCAACTAACTCCGTCTTTTTATTATTACATTGCTTATTTGTTCTACTTCTGTGAACTATGACATTGGGATTTTGTGCACTGAATCATTAGGTTGCTTGAATATTATGAGTATTTTAATAATATTGATTCTATCAATCCATGAATATGGGATTTCTTTGCATTTTCGGTGTGTGTGTATTTTCATTTTTATCATGAAGATTTTATAGCTTTTGTTGAAAGATCTTTTACTTTCTTGCTTAAATTTATTGACTTTGGTTTCTTCATCATAGCCATGATTTTTATGACTTTTTTCACTGTTAAAACTATGGTAGCAATCGTGTTGCATTTATATAAATTTGGTTCTCCACTCCATATAATTCAATCACCAGCTTATAAAGTATGGAAAACAGCACTTATTCAATAAACATATGAATGATAATAAATTAACAATATAGCAGTGTAATGCAACAGAATTTAGAAGAGAGACAATTTCACTAAGTTCAGAAAGAAAAGGACTAATGTAGGTGGTGAAGGATGCAGAACATCCTAAAATTACTTAGAGAATTTTGTGAGAGTAGTTCTAGCTGATTTCTTAGAACCGCAGGTGAAAAAATGGAAGAGAATGAATGCAAAGAGGTAGCAGAGGGAGCTGTTCTTTGTGCATCTTGACAATAAGCTCTGCATTTGCATTGTAGATGTTTTTGTCTCTGAGTCCAAAGATGTGAGAGAGGATGACTGTATCCCAGGTTCAAGGTAACTTTACTTCTTAAGTTAATTTGAATATCCCAGCTCCACTTGCCTCCATGTCTTTAGTATTTCAGATTTTTAAAAAAAATGATAAATTAACTTTAGTTCCTTTATAATGATGGAATGCTGCTTCAATGTGAAATTTTGGTAACAGCCTCTGAAATGTGACAGACATCCATGAAGAAAAACCTTACAATCCCTTAGAATATTTTCTGTTGTTAAAATCTTTCAAAGAATTCTTAGGTTTTATGATAATGATAAAGCACTTTGCAGCAAAGATGCAGCTTTGGAGCCCCACACTGGAAGCCAAGATGGAGAAGACACCCACAGCCACCGTGACCTTCCCCTTGGTGCTGTGGTAGACAGGCAGGAAGGTGACCCAGACACTGCAGAACACCAGCATGCTGAATGTCAGGAACTTGGCTTCATTGATTGTGTCAGGAAGATTTCTGGATAGGAAAGCCATGGTGAAGCTCCCCAGGGCCAACATGCCCAGGTATCCTAGGACACAGTAGAAGGCAGTTATGATGTGGCCATGCTTAGAGTGAGCATCTATGTCAATAAAAGGAGGAAAGGTTCCCAACAAAATACTGCAGAAAGTCAGGTGAACCAGGGAGCAGATGGCAATGACAGTGTTAGAAACTCTCAATATCAGCAATTGCTTCATTGTTCTTCCAGGTTTCAGGCCAGAATCACTGTAACCGTTTTGGCCAACATGGTGGAAACAGCCAGTTTTAACACAAGATCAAACATTTGCTGGAGAAAAGAGGGTGGATCTGTTGGTATGGCCAATGAAGAATAAGGAATAGATGAAACACAGGAAGAGAGAGATGAGCAAGATGTAGTTGAGAGTCCAGTTATTGGCCTTGACTACTGGAGTGTGTCTGTTCTTCACAAAGACACCAAAAATTGCAGCTGTGATGACAGAGAAGCAAGAACCATGCAGATCAGGGCCATTATCAGGGAATCCTCAAAGTCTATGAAGGTCACCAGCCTGGAGAGGCAGCACTCATGCTCTGCACACTAGATACACTGCTCTTCATCTGTGGAATACTGAATGTTTCAGTTTCACAAATTCTTATGTTTCCCCTGTTGAGAAAAATGGGAGTAGTTTTGTAATGCCATTGTGTGTACAGACTGCCTCTTATGTAATGCCATGTTAATTCATTCCTTACTCGGGGATAATATCCACTTAAACAGGATATTCAGCAGTTGGGTTGCTAGGTTGCTTATGGCTCAGTTTTTTTTCTGCAAGAACATGGATCCTCCCAATTTTATCCTCTACAGTTCCCAGTGTCTTTTTCCTGAGAAACTTAGTATTGTCTTGGCTTAGGATATTTATCTAGGGTTATCAAGTTTAAAGGCTTCCTTAGATATATTCAGGTGGAGAAATAAATGATCTATACCTTTCAGGATATCCTTATATCAATAATAACTCTAATTTCTAGCATTTCCTCTTTATATACTACTAAGAGTAGACTACTAGAGGAAGCAGTAGAGGAAGTATACTACTACTTTTATGTTTTCACGTCTCTGTGATCCCTCTAGTCATTTTTTTCCATATAAATATTGAGATGTTAAGATTGAATAGAAAACTTGATTTTGAAGGCAGTTCTATTGGTTTTACATAATCCTTGGAATAATGTTTTTTCATACATTTATGAAAGTGAAAGTTGTAATGTTTAAATTTCTCACTCATTTACCCCTGAAAGCATAACTTGCTAACTCCTTAGTTAATGTGACATGTCGGAATAATGAAATCTGCAGACCATATTGTGTCTCTTGAAACATCCCATTTCTGCTGTTACATCATGAAAGGAATCACAGACTAAAGGTCAGTTAATGGCCATGTCTCTCTTTCAATTACATTTCAATTAAATTCGGAAATTATATTAGTTTGCCAACTTTCACCATAAGGGTCCTATTTAGTTTTTATGGGTAATACTCATTCAATAATGCTAGAAGTCATTACTTTGTGATTATCTTCATATCAAAATTTTCTCTTTTCTCTCCAATGTGATAGAAACCAAAACATTTCTATGCTAAGATAATGGAAATTGAATATTACTTTCCAAGTAACTAAAAATTATAAGATCAATTTGTTATATTTTGAAAAATGGAAATATTCTTATTAGGCCTAGAACATTTCTACATTTCTTAATAATTAGATTTTGATGGATAATTCCTTAAGTATTTATCTTATGGAAAAGATTAAAAGGTTAAAGGAACCAAATTGTCTTTTGCTAGGATGTTTTGTTTTCATAGCTCATCTTGTTTCTTTCCCTGATTACATTTTTCCATCAAAAGAATAATGCTTTGGTATTAATTATGTGTATTTATGCCATGCATAGTGTTAAGTACATGATGCAGAAAGAAACACAGTATTTCCTAATACTTTGAGTGTGCTAGCTCCAGTTATCATTTGTACATTAAAAAGTATGGGTTTCAAGCCTTATAGGCACACATAAATTTGATGATTACATATTTCACTTTACATGATTAGACATTGGCATGATCCAGTGGAAGATCTCAGGTTCGGACTGTTTCCTGCTCTGGATAGTAAAGAAAGATGTCAGCTAGCATCAGTGCCAAAGTTGAGGCTGATTGGATGAGCACTATCAGAAAGCAGCTTAAGTTTAATGGGGTGGAAGTATTGATCAGAAAATGGACAGTGTTTTTTTTCCTTTTGTTGTATTCTTTACTTAGTGGGGGGTTGATCTTGTGATAATAAAATGTCTCAAAGCATGACATTGCAAAAATTGTTAAAATAATGAAGGAGAAGGCCGGGCCATGGCTCACTAGGCTAATCCTCCGCCTTGCGGCACCGGCACACTGGGTTCTAGTCCCAGTCGGGGCACCGATCCTGTCCCGGTTGCCCCTCTTCCAGGCCAGCTCTCTGCTGTGGCCAGGGAGTGCAGTGGAGGATGGCCCAAGTGCTTGGGCCCTGCACCCCATGGGAGACCAGGAGAAGCACCTGGCTCCTGCCATCGGAACAGCGTGGTGCGCCGGCCGCAGCGCGCCTACGCGGCGGCCATTGGAGGGTGAACCAACGGCAAAAGGAAGACCTTTCTCTCTGTCTCTCTCTCACTGTCCACTCTGCCTGTCCAAAAAAAAAAAAAATGAAGGAGAAGGGAAAATGGGAGCATGGGTAGTAGGGGGTGTAGGGTTGAAATTATCACCTGTGCTTTCAGGTCTGTATATATGAAATACATGAAATTTATTTACCTTATATAAATAAAAATTGTTTAAAGTAATTAAATAAAATAACAACTTTTGTTCTAAAAAAAAGAAATAATAAGTGAAATTGTGCCTTGAGAACAATAATGCACTATTATCCATTATAAATATCCTTGGTTTCCTGTTCACTGATATTTAAGTTAGTCAAGTTTTCATGTGAGAAGATATGTATTTTCTACGTATCTGATTGGAAATGTCTCTCTTTGGAGAAAGAGTACAAGTATAGCAGCAGACAGATTTTACTTCTTGTGGCATTTTCCTGAATCCTGGAACACAGTTGTGGCTACAGAGATTGGGGTATCTGAGGGGAAAAAAGAAGCACACAATCAGTCACTTTGACAGAATACCAATGTTTCCCTCCTCAAAATAGAAAACTTGACTCTCAATTTCAGGTCATCACTATGTCTCCTCACAAAAAAATTATTGTGCTGATATTTCTTAGACATATAATATAGGTTTCTATAATCATGTTTCCTGATTTATACACTTTTTATCAAATAATATGAAGGTATCAGATCAGTTTAATTTCATATATCACCAACTATAGTCTGAATATTTGCTCATTATATTGAACCATTTGATTCAAAATTGAATGTAGGTTTCTAGGTGGTGATTATTATGAGAACTTAGAAGTCTGAGTCAATTTTCACCATGTTCTCACATGTGTTTGAGCAGATTTATATTGCAGATAAAAGAACCAAAATACTTGACAAGTAGGCATGCCTCTGAAAGTAAATACTCAAGACAGCAAATGCCCAAAAAAGATGAAATTGTGTTGTAAACCATGGATTGTGTTTTTTACTTCTGAGTTTCTAAGCTTAAGGATAACATAGAATCCAGAAACTAATAACTCAATTGGGACACAAAGCATGATTTTACATAAAACACACAAAATATTGCCTAGAATTTTCTAGTGGTGACAGAAATCATATTCAAAACTTTTAGATGTATGTACAACAGAGACTGGAGACTGAATGGCAATCATAATGACTTAGGAAAATTGGTACAGTATCTACAAAGAGGTAAATAATATGTTCATAGTGCATCAAAACATAATATGAACTCTCCCTATTAATGATTAAGGATTTTAGGATATAAGGGTTAATATTTAGCATCTATATGTCTATACTGTGATCTCTATTTCTATTCATTATTTTGTTTATCCTATTTGCTGAACTGCTATGTGAATAAATATGCTCAAATGGAACTATTAGCTTATAGAAAATTTCACTTCACAGATCAGCTCAGAATATGTATAAGTTATACCATATATTTTGAACCCAAGATGAACAATGAAAATTGAATTTTTAAAGTTTTCACACTTCATCTTGTCTCATGAATCTACTCAGATACTTGTACATGTCCAATTATGACATGGAATCTTACCTCTTTGAATACAATATGTCATTCTGCTATCTCTTCACTGATGACCAAGACTTGGTTATGTAGACTGTTGGAGGTAAATTCTCCAATTTTAACCAACAACCACAGACCAACATGAAAATTTCTGATGTTCTGGAAATCATATTGTGCCTCATGGTCTCTTGTTTCATGGAAAGATATATCATCAGATATATCATGGAAAGATATATCAATATAGCATTTTTAGTAAATTTTATTATCCTTCAAAATAGATGAAGCTGGAGGACAGACATAATTGGCAAGAAGGAGAAAATTCGAATGAGATAGCCTCAAGGTTTTCAGAGTTTTTTGGTAGAGGCTTAGTTTTATTTGGATGGTCAACACCACCTGAGTTCAATAAATAGAAGGCTCTGCCTCACACAATTCAATCGAGAGTATTCATTCCAATCAGAAAAAAAATTGTAGGATATAGTCCAGAGAGTGATTAAGCCATTGGTTTTGTGCAACTCTGACACTAGAAGTTTGGTTGAGGTTTTGTGGAAGTTAACCCTAGTACATCTGCATGGGCACAATATGGATTTATATTTTAAATTCCTTAATTATTATGGTTGAAATACAGGCATTGGTATATGTGTGTGTTTTTTTTAAAGGATTCTTTGAAACCCAGAAATCAAGAGGGAAAGAGGAAGGGAGGGTAGGAGGGAGGGAGGGAGAGAGAGAGTGAGTGAGAGTGAGAGAGAAAGAGTATCTTCCACGCACTGTTTCATGCCCCTGATGGCTGCAACAGCCAGGGATGACCGAGTCAGGAGCCAGAAGCTAGGAGCTTCTTCCATGTCTCCCGCATGGGTTCAAGGTCCCAAGCCCTAGGGCCATCTTCCGTTACTTTTCTCAAGCCATTATTAGGATGATGGATCAGAATTGGAACAATCGGGACATGAACCAGTGCCCATATATGATACTGGTGCTGGCTTTACTCGCTGTACCACAACACTGGCTCCTACATTTTTAGTTCTCAAAGTTTAACATAACTGAATTAAATGTTAGTTTATTCAATTAGTTTACTTAGAAATCTATTCATAGTTTTTCATAACAAACACTTTCCAAAATCTGGTATTCTCTGGTATTTCAGGGAAGTCTAAATTTATAAAACTGTATAATCTTTATACCTAAATTCCACTTGAAAATGATGTAACAGTGTTCTTCTCTCTCTCTACCCCAGACTTTCCTTTAATAGAGAATATAACTAACTTTTGATGTTATAGATAGTGGTATATGACTAAACTCAAAATTTCAAATCTCTTCATGGTAGTTAGAATATTAATAATGTGCTATCCCTTGACCTTCTGGGTCTCATGACACTTGCTGTGGAACACAGTTAATGTCCTATTCTTTTAACAACTGTTATGCTATCTTTAGGAAATTAGAGGGAATTCTAACTACTCTATAAGTTTATCTTTGAAAGACTTATTTGTAAATTCACTTAATTTTCTAAGTGCCATCACAAGTAAAGCACAAATAGTGTATCAAATATTGTAAGTGCACATAGAAAACAGGTGAAGAAAACTTTATGATGTTGACCTTTACTTATGCTTATTTTCCTTTTTATAGCCATTAAATTAATTTTAGTTATTCAAAAACAATTATGAATTGCTTTTTTTTTACTTCTGCACACATGCAGAAGTTCCTAAGTAAATTCCATTTATGGATAATGAATTCAAATATACAGGATTAAAATCCAGAAAAATCAATCACATAGGTGGTAGGATCCCAATTATTTGAGCCATCTTCTGCTTTTCCCAGGTCACTATCAGGGAGCTGGATTTGTAGAGGGACAGAAACCAGTGCCATATGGGATGCTAACATCACAGGTGGTAGTTTATCCACTATACCCACAATGTCAGTCCTTATTTTCTTCTTTTAATGTTGTGGGTAGGGATAGGGATATTGATATTGCAGACTTGGGGTTAAAATTAGGTTTTGGTCTGTGGTTAAGACAAATGTTAGAGTTAAGTTTAGCATTTGGATTAAATTTAGGGTGAATATAAGTGCTAGGTTTATAGTTTAGTTTTAGCATTATTGTTATGTTTATGTTATAGCCTGGGCCAGGTTTGGATGAGATTTAGGTTTATGGTTAAATCTAGAGCAACTGTTGTGGTTTAGGTTAAGGTTAAGACTAAGACTAATGCTAAGGTTTACTTAGATTTAGGGTTAGGGTTATGAGTAGGGTTATGCATAGTACTAAGGTTAGGGTTAGAACTGGGTTTAAGTTGAGGATGAAGTATAGGGCTAGAACTAGGTTTGTCTGAAGCTAGGGATGTGACTGTGTTTAGTGTTAGGGTTAGGATTAAGACTATTGTTAGGACTAATGTTAGAATTGAGTTAGATATGCATTTAGATTTTGATTTAATGTCATGGCTAGGGCTAGATGTAGTACTATGTTTAGAGATATTGTGAAAGCTAAGTCTAGGGTTAGGTATAGGCTTTAAAGCTAGGATTATTACTGGAGATAGGATTGACTTTATAATTATGTATAGGACTAGGACTGGCATAAAGTTTAAGGATCATGATAGAGCTAGCGTTAGTCTTGGGATCAGATTGAAAACTAGGGTTAGGACTGGTGATAGTTGTAGGCTTCAGGCCAGAGATTAGGCTTAGGTCTTCATTTAGGTTTATAATTAGCATTAAATTTAGAGGGATGCTAAGTGCTACTATTGGGTTTAGCGTTTGGAGTATTGTTGGCATTATGGATAAGGCTAGGATTAGGCCTAGAATAACCCCATTAGTAGTGTTAGGAGTTGGGTTAAAGCCACTGATAAGGTTAGGTTTATTCTTTGCATCAGGAGTAGCATTAGGACCGAATCCACGGCTATAATTAGGGATAGGGCTACAGTTAGGGTTAGGGTTACTGTTCAAGTTATTGTAAATTCAAAATAGTGATTAGAGTTAGGATTAGGGCTAGAATTGACACTATGGCTATGGCTTTGGTGAGGTTTGAGGCTGGGGACTGTTTCATGGTTATGGTTAGAATTATAGTTAGAGGGCCAGCTAAGCCTCCACCTGTGGCACCAGCACACCAGATTCTAGTACTGGTCAGGGCACTGGATTCTGTCCCGGTTGCTCCTCTTCCAGTCCAGCTCTCTGCTGTGGCCCAGGAGTGCAGTGGAGGATGGCCTAAGTCCTTGGGTCCTGCACCCGCATGGGAGACCAGGAGAAGCACCTGGCTCCTGGCTTCAGATCAGCGCAGTGCGCCGGCTGCAGTGGCCATTGAAGGGTGAACCAATGGAAAAGGAAGACCTTTCTCTCTGTCTCTCTCTCTCTCTCTCTCACTGTCCACTTTGCCTGTCAAAAAAAATAATTACAGTTAGAATAATGATTAGAACTACAGTTCAGATTATGTTTTGGATCAAGGTTAGGGTTGTGGTTAGTGCTGGGGAAAGGATTAAGTCTCAGTTTAAGGTTAGGGCTAGAAATTAGATTACAGTTAGAGTTGGAGTTACAATTAGGGTTTGGTTTGGAGATACATTTAGTTTTAGAGTTAGAACTAGGTTAGTACTGCAGTTAGTAATAGCGTTATGGTTTCAGTTAGGTTAAGGTAAGGGCTAAGGTTAATTAGTGCTAGGGTTAGGTTTAGGAGTAGTATTAGTGTTATGGATAGTGAATGGGGTATGGTTAGACCTTCTGTTATTGCTAGGGTTTGATGTACAACTAGCATTATGTTTAATGCTATGGTAGTGTTAGAGTTAGGATTAGGTTTGGAACTAGGATTGAGATAAAGGATAGAGTTAGTATTTGGGTTAGGACTAGGTTTGGGGCTAGGTATAGGTTTTGGCTTAGTGTTGGTGCTATTGTTAGGGTTAGGGTCATGATTAATGTCAGGTCTAAGGTAATGCATAGGGTAGAACTATTGTTAGAAATACAAGTGGGGCTTGTGTTATGGTTAGTTAGTGTTAGTGTTTCCAGTACTTCAAACAGTATTTAGATAAAACAAATTGGAAAGAACTTTGTGCCTTAAGTCATTTCAAAAAGTAGAGTTATTTCTTCAATTAAATCAGCAATGCCACAATGAATTTTCTGTGTTGACTGATTAATGTAGGTACTGAGGCCTTCATACATGACACTGTATATGCTTAGTAAGCAGATAATTTTTAATCGTCCAAATACCATGAACATGAGCCACATTACAAAGAGTTGTTGTAGATGCTGGCAGGATGTGGAGAAAAAGGGACACTAATCCACTGTTGGTGGGAATGCAAACTGGTAAAGCCACTATGGAAGACAATTTAGAGATTCCTCATAAATCTGAATATAGCCCTACCATATGACCGAGCCATACCACTCCTCAGAATTTACCCAAGTGAAATTAAATTGGCAAATAAAAGAGCTGCATGCACCTCAGTGTTTATTGCAGCTAAATTCACAATAGCTAAGACATGGAATCAACCTAAATGCCCATCAACAGAAGACTGGATAAAGAAATTATGGGATATGTACTCTATAGAATTTTATACAGCATTAAAAAAACAAATGAAATCTGGTCATTTGCAACAAAATGGAGGAATCTGGAAAACATCATGCTGAGTGAAATAAGGCAGTCCCAAAGGGACAAATATCATATGTTCTCCCTGATCTGTGACAACTCACTGATCACCTAAAATGAAACCTGTAGAATTGAAACTGACACTATGAAAAACAATGACTTGATCAGCCCTTGTCCTGACTGTCCAGGAACAGCTTACTATTTTATTCTTTATAGTATTTTCTTTTGCTACTTAATACCATTGGTTGAACATTTTAGTTAACACACAATTATTCTTAGGTGTTTAAAGTTAACTGAAAATTGATCCCTGTTTAAAAAAAAAGAGTAGGAATAAGAGAAGGAGGAGATGTATAGTTTGGCACATGCTCACTCAGACTTACCCCTAGTGGTAGAGCTAGAAACATGCCATGGGATTCCAAATCCCATTAAGTTGGCATGTACCAATGCCATCTCACTAGTTAAAGTGATCGGTTTAAGTTCATAATTGATCATAAAGATAGGATTAAGTGTCAAAGGGATCACATAAATAAGACCAGTGTCTGTTAATAGTAACTGATAGAATTAAAAAGGAGAGAATGATCCAACATCAGAAGCAGTATACACAGCAGACTCATAGAATGGCAGATACCCTAAATAGCATTCTGGCCTCAGAATCAGCCCTTAAGGCATGGGATCTGGCTAAAAAGCCCATGACAGTTTCTCAGACAAGGAAATCCAAGACACTGTGGCAAAAAATGACTTAAATGAAAGATCTCTGTGAGATCCTAGCAGAAAGAATGGTCCATCAAAGAAGGCGATACCTTTCTCTGAAGGGAGGAAAGATCTTCCACATTGACTATGGCCTTGTCTAAATGAGATTGGAGTTTTTGAACTCAAAAGGCTTCCATAGGCTTGGCAGCTCATGACAAGAACCTTGGGTGATTACTGACGTCATAAATAAGGTTTCATGAAACTGAACCCTAGTTTTGTCTTAATACTATATGTGTTTAGTAGGAAGTGTGTTTCTATGCTTCAAATATCATAGGGGCCAGCACTATGGCTCACTTGGTTAATTCTCTACCTGTGGCACCAGCATCCCATATGGACATCAGTTCTAGTTCCAGCTACTCCTCTTCCAGTTTAGCTCTCTGCTGTGGCCTGGGAAAGCAGTGGAAGATGGCCCATGTTCTTGGGCTCCTGCACCCACTTGGGAGACTGGGAGGAAGCTCCTGGCTCCTGGCTTCAGATCGGCACAGCTCTGGCCGTTGCAGCCACTTGGGGAGTGAACCAATGGAAGGAAGACCTTTCTCTCTGTCTCTATCTGTAACTCTGTCAAATAAATTAAAACAAATATCATAAATGTGAGCTGTAATAGAAATAGCTGTTGTGCGTGAGGTTATTTCAAGGAATAGAATTAATTTCTCACTTAGCTTTTGGTTACTACATTGATTTTTGTCTGTATTTACATCAATTGCTTTAGATTAACTGTCTCTCATATTCAGTAAGATTATACACTTGACAGTAGAGGGGAAGTGAATGCTATTGGAAAGCAGTTTTTTTCCCCTGAATTTTTTTCAAGAAATGAAGTTCATGCCAGTTTAGTAAGAGGTTCCATTAATTTTCCTTTCTAACTCAAGAGAAAGCTCAACAATAAATGTCCTTAGTGAGCTTTGTGAAATCCAGTAAAGAAATGCAATGTACATGTGTTGTACCAGAAAAATATGCTAAGTTTCAAGCTACTACAAAAATACAGTTGAAATATGCATTATGGGGGCTGGTGCTGTAGTGCAGCAGGTTAACGCCCTGGCCTGAAGTGCCAGCATCCCATATGGGTGCCACATCTAGTCCTGGCTGCTCCACTTCTGATACAGCTCTCTGCTATGGTCTGGGAAAGCAGTACAAGATGAACCAAGTCCCCCTGCACTCACGTGGGAGACCTGGAAGAAGCTCCTGGCTCCTGGCTTCAGATTGGAGCAGCTCTGACTGTTGCAGCCATCTGGGGAGTGAACCATCAGATGGAGGACTTCTCTCTCTCTCTCTCTGCCTCTCTCTCTGTGTAACTCTGACTTTCAAATAAATAAATAAATCTTTAAAAATATGCATTATGCCAGACTTATAATGTTAGTTTTCATAGAAAAGTTAAGTGAATTCCCTGCTTTAACTACATAGGCCTTAATTAACAATTCATTTCCAATGTTTCCAATGCAGAATAGTTTAATTGTACTTGAAAGAGTAATGGTGCCTGAAGTTACCAGACTTTATGTCAGAATTGGAACCCACTAGCAACATTGAGTTTTCTTGGCAGTTCTTTGATCTCTCTCTCTCTCTCTCTCTCTCTCTCTCTCTCTCTCTCTCTCTCTCCCTCTACATATGTGTGTGTGTGTGTGTGTATAAACAGCAATTGCACAAATGTCAGAATGAAGTTGACATGAGTGTCAAGAAGTAGAATTTATGTTTTGTATGAGTTTACAAGAGGTTTCAATGCCAATTTAAGGGAATGCTTGCCTTAACCCATGAACACTTAATAAGAATTGTGCTTTCAAGTATTCAGACACACACACATGTAGAATAATTGAAAGACATGGTGTGGAAGAAACTGACACAGACAATGTTTTTGCAATACACGTCAAGACACACAACATTGTTTTTCCTGAAAAAGATTAATTGGATTCTCTGCTTTGACTACCTTTTCCCAGCATCCTCACCAGCATTTGTTATTTGTTGATTTCTGTATGAGAGCCATTCTTACTGGGGTGAAGTAAAACATCATTGTGGTTTTTTCCTGCATTTCTCTGATAGCTAGTGATTCTGAGCATTTGTTCATGTGTCTGTTGGCCATTTGAATTTCCTCTCTTGAAAAATGCCTGTTCAAGTCCTTTGTCCATTTCTTAACTGGATTATTTGTTTTGTTGCTTTTGAGTTTCTAGAGCTCTTTATAGATTATGGATATTAATCCTTTGTGTTTCATGTTTTGTAACTATTTTCTCCCATTCTGTCAATTTCCTCTTCACATTGTTAAGTGTTTCTTCTACAGTTCAGAAGCTTCACAACTTGATATAGTCCCATTCATCAATTTTGGCTTTGATTGCCTATGCTTCTTGAGTCCTTTCCAAGAAGTCTTTGCTTATCCCAGTGTCTTTCAGAGGTTTCCCAATGTTCTCCAGTAATTTGATGGCATTGGTTCAAGGATTTAGTTCTTTGATGAACATTGAGTGCATTTTTACCTACAGTGTACCGTAGTAGTCTTCTTTTATACTTTTGCATGCAGAGATCCAGTTTTCCTGGAACCTTTTGTTAAAAAGACTGATCTTTCTCCAGGGGCTGATTTTAATTTCTTTGTCAAATATTAGTTGGCTGTAGATGCTTGAATTGAGTTTCTTTTCTGTGCTATTGGTCTACATGTCTATTTTTTGGCAGTATCAGGCTGTTTTGATTATAACTGGCCTGTAGTATGTCTTGAAATCTGGTAGTGGGATGCCTCCAGCTTTCTTTTACCTATTTGGTGTCTCTTGTGTTTCTGTATAAATTTTAGCTTTGCTTGTTTCTTTATCTTAGAATATTGTCATTGGTATTTTGATTGGGACCACATTGAATCTGCAATTTTATTTCAGTAGCATGGACATTTTGATGATATTAATTCTTCCAATTCATAAACATGGAAGATTTTTTCCATTTTTATTATTTCTATTTCTTTTTTTTAACTTTTATTTAATGAATATAAATTTCCAGTGTACAGCTTATGGATTACAATGCCTTCCCCAACCCATAACTTACCTCCCACCCGCAACCCTCCCCTCTCCCACTCCCTCTTGCCTTCCATTTGCATCAAGATTCATTTTCAATTCTCTTTATATACAGAAGATCAATTTAGTATAAAGATTTCAACAGTTTGCACCCACATAGAAACACAAAGTGAAACATACTGTTTGAGTACTAGTTATAGCATTAAATCACAATATACAGCACATTAAGGACAGAGATCCCGCATGAGGAGCAACTGCACATTGGCTCCTGTTGTTGACCCAACAAATTGACACTCTAGTTTATGGCGCCAGTAACCATCCTAGGCTGTCGTCATGAGTTGCCAAGGCTATGGAAGCCTTCCAAGTTTACCGACTCTGATCATATTTAGACAAGGTCATAAAAGACAGAGTGAGGATAGTAACCAATGATCCTGAGAGTGGCATTTACCAGGTTTGAACAATTATACAGCATTAAGTGGGGAAGAGGACCATCAGTACACACAGGTTGGGAGTAGAGCCATTGGTGGTAGAGTAGAGGTTATGATTACAAAGGAATGAGGCCCAAGTGCACTAGACAGGGCCTAGAACAAAGGACAGAGTCATTATTAGAGGAGCTAAGAAAGGTGCTATCTAAGCTACAATTAAGTTTTCTGATTGAGAGGCAAATAGAACCTGACAGAAGGGGCTTGATAATAATCTGGTGGGCTTTAGGCCTTGTAAATTCAGAGGCCCAGACCTATCTATCTCTTCACATGGGGTATATCCTAAGGGAGGTGTGAACCTCCTAGGGGAAGGCACTCTGTTGACTTTCATTACTTGGCTGGCCTGGGACGAGAGCTGGCCAGGTAAAGGCAGGGGGCATCTCTAACAAGAAATTTACAGTCCTGCCTGCAATGTTGCTGACCCTACTTAGCCGTCCCCTCAGCTGCAGTGGTCACTTTGGAAGTTGGGCTGAGTGAAGGGCTTTTCAGCTTAGAGCCAATAAGATCTGTGGCTCTGACCTGGGCATCCTTCGACTCCAGGGCAGGTCCATTTCTAGTGATCCAACTCTTGGCAGAGCTGCCAGGGCTCTTCACAAGCTGACTTCTGTTTCTTCCTTTAATGTTTTGTAATTTCCGTCACATAGATCTTTGAATTCCTTTATTAAATTTGCTTATAGTTACTTAAAATTTTTTGCAGCTATTATGAATGGGGTATACCTTAGAAGTTCATTCTCAGCCAAGGCATTGTCTGTGTATGCAATGGCTATTGCTTTTTGTGTGTTAATGTTATATCCTTACACTTTACCAAACTCTTTTATAAGGTCCAATTGTTTCCTAGTGGAGTCTTCTGGTCCCCCTCAGGTAGAATTGTGTCATTTGCAAAAGGCACAGTTTGACTTGATCCTTCCCAATTTCTACCCTTTGCTTTCTTATTCTTGCCTAATGACTCTGGCTAAAATTTCCACTACTATATTGAATAGCAACTGTGAGAGTGGCCATCTTTTTCTGGTTCTGGATCTTAGTGGGAATGTCTCCAACTTTCTCCATTCAATTACTTAGTATATACTAAATTGATCTTCTGTATATAAAGATAATTGAAAATGAATCTTGATGTGAATGGGATGGGAGAGGGAGTGGGAGATGGGTTGGTTGTGGGTGGGAGGGAGGTCATGGGGAGAAAAGCCGCTATAATCCAAAAGTTGTACTTTGGAAATTTATATTTTATTAAATAAAAGTTAACAAAATAAAATAAAAATAAGATGTTATCTGTGGTTTTTTCATAAAATACCTTGATTGTGTGAGGAATGTTCATTCTATACCCAATTTGCTTAAGGATTTTATCATGAAAGGATGCTGTGTTTTATCAAATGCTTTCTCTGCATCTATTGAAATAATCATATGGTTTTCGTTCTTCAGTTTGGTAATGTGATGTTTCACATTAGTTGATTTGTGAATGTTGAACTATCCATACATACCAAGATAACTTCTACTAGCTCAAGGTGAATGATCATTCTGATGTGGTGTTGGATTCAGTTAGCTAGTATTTTTGCTTCTATGTTCATCAGAGTTACTGGTCCATAGTTCTCTGTCTCAGTTTTATCTTTTTTCTGGTTTAGGAATTAGGGTGATGCTGACTTCACAGAGAGTTTGGGGTGATTCCCTCCATTTCAATTGTTTTGAATAACTTGAGAAATATTGTAATAAGTTCTTTAATTGTCTGGTAGAATTTATTAGGGAAGCCACCTGGTCCTGGACTTTTCTTTGTTGGGAGGATCTTTGTGAAGATTCAATCTCTCTGGTTATTGGTCTGTTTAGGTTTCTTATGTCTTCATGTCTCAATTTTGGCAGGTTGTAAGTGTCCAGAAATCTATCCATTTCTCCTAGATGTTCTGATTTGTTGTCATAAAACTCTTTATAGTCACTCCTGATGATTATTCTCATTTCTATGATATCTCTTGCTATATTTCCTTTTTCATCTCTGATTCCATTGATTTATATCTACCCCTATTTCTTGCTTAGTTTGGCCAATGATGTATCAATTTTGTTTATTTTTTCAAATAAACAGCTCTTCAATTTTTGATCTTTTGTATTGTGTTTTAATTTCAGTTTTGTTTATTCCTTATTTTTATTTCTTTACTCCTATTAACTTTGTATTTGGTTTATTATTGTTTTTCTACATCCTTGAAATGCATTATTAGTTCATTCATTTGATGCCTTTCCAATTTCTTGAGATAGGCACCAATTGCTATAATATTTCCTCTTAACACTGATTTAGCTATATCCCATATTTCTGATATGCTCTATTTTTGATATGTCATCTTCATTACTTTCATCATATTTTTATGTATCTTTTGATTTCTTCTATGACTCACTGTTCATTCAGGAGCATGTTGTTCAGTCTTCATGTGTTAATGTATGTTCTTGAGATTTTTGAGTTGTTAATTTTCAGTTTCATTCAATTGCGATGAGAAAAGATGTGTGATATGATTTTGATTTTTTTTTAATTTGCTGAGATTTGCTTCATGGCCTGGAATATGGTAGATTCTCAAGAAATTTCCATACACTGATGAAAAGAATATGTATTCTGCAACTGCATAATGAAATTTTCTGTAGATGCCAGTTAGATCCATTTGATCCACAGTGTAATTAGCTCTGTTGTTTCTTTGTTAATTTTTTGTATAGTTGATCTGTCTATCAATGAAAGCAAGGTGTTGAATTTTCTCATTACTATTGGATTGTGGTCCATGTTCCCTTTATATCAATTAACAGTTGTTTTGAATAGCCAGGTGCCCCAGAATTAGATGCATATACGTTTATTAAAGTCACAACTTCCTATTGAATTGATTCCTTAATCATCACATGGTGCCCTTCAGTTTCTGTGTTAAATCTATTTTATCTGATATTAGGATAGGTACCCCTGTTTATTTCTTTTTTCCATTAGCATGTGATACATGTGATATCTCTTTCCATCCTTTAACTCTCAGTTTCTCTGTATCTTTGTTGGCAGGGTACGTTTCTTGCAGGCAGCAAATACATTGGTCCTGCTTTTTAATTCATTCAGTCTATATGTTTTGTTTGGAGAGTTTAGGCCATTTGAATTCAAGGGTACTATTGATAAGTAATGAATTGGCCCTGCCAATTTTCCATAAATACTCCTAGGTTTGCTTTGGGTTTCTTTGGTACTTTTAGAGTTTCTGCTTTCACATTATTTCACAATGATGACTGTCTTTCTGTGTGTAGCCCATTATTTAGCACCATTTATAAGGCTGAACAAATGGTGAAAAATTCTTTTAATTTCAGTTTGTTGTATAGGTTCTTTATTTCACTTTCATTCATAAATGACAGCTTTGTAGGGTACAGTATTCTTAGTTGACAGTTTCTTTCTATTAAGACTTGCCCTATGTCTAAATTCTCTCCTAACCTTTAAAGTTTCTGATCAGAAGTCAGCTCTGGGTCTAATTTGAGATCCTTGGAAAGTAATATGCCATTCTCTTGTGCACATGTTAGAATCTTCTTTTTCTGTTGAAAGTTTGACTACCATGTATCATTGGAAGGATGTATTCTCTGCACATCTATAAGGAATTTTATGTGCCTCATTTACTTGGATGTCCTTTTTTTCTCCAAATTAATAATTTTTCTGTAATTACTTCACTAAACAGGCCTTTTAATTCATTCTCTCTTTCCATGACTTTTGTAACTCCTAAGACCCATGTGTTTCACTATTTGATATTATCCCACAGCTCTCAATACTGTTTTTAAGTTTTCTAATTTATTCTTTTGCTATGACTGAAAATTTTTCAAACATTTATCTTCTAGCTTGGATATTCTTTCTCCTGCCTGTTCAAGTCTGTTGTTTAGGCTTTCCATTGTAATTTTACTTGATATGTTGCATTCTTCATTGCTAATATTTCATTTTGATTTCTCTTCAAAATCTCAATTTAATGGGCAAATTTTTCTTTCATGTAATGTAGGGATTTTTTGATACTTGACTTTGCTCCTCGTTGCTTTTGCACACTTGATCTTAGCCAAAAGGCTGAGAAGTGATTCTGAATTGCTTCTGAATAATCCAATGAGTAATGTTTTTAGTTCCATTTCAGGCATTTCATCAGTCTCTTCATCTTCATATTCTAATATTGAAGTGTTGAAAGACATGGAAAGCAGAACCAGGACCACTCATTGCCATTCCCCTGTGAGCTGAGCACATCTGCAACTATGGCTGCTCCCCCAGAATCCACTTTAAACATTTTCTCTATGTGTTCACTGATCTTTATACATGCATTAATGTCAGAATGCAGTTGATATAATTGTTTTTGGGAAGGAGAATTTTGCTTAACCATCTCAAGGAATGGAGTTTACATCTTGTTAAATATGAGCTTGCATTTTTTGTGTTTTTTTTTTTTTTTGCTATTTGATTCTCAAGGAGAAAGAGTTTCTATATTCAGTTTTCTATGTATGTTCATGTATTGGTTTGTATACATAGGCCTCAATAGTCAAACATGAAATTCCTGCAGAAATAAATTAATTTAAAGGAGTGTTTTACATAAGTTTGTTTTTTTTTACAGAAGATCAGTTCAGTATATATTAAGTAAAGATTTCAACAGTTTGCCCCCACATAGCAACACAAAGTGAAAAAATACTGTTGGAATACTAGTTATAGCATTAAATAACAGTGTGCAGCATATTAAAGACAGAGATCATACAGGATTTTTTTAAAAATTAATTAATTTTTATGCCATTTCCAATTTAACACCAGTTGGTTGTTTGTTTTGTTGTGAAGTCTCTTGATTTCTTTGTAGATTCTGGTTATAAACCTTTATCTGTAGCATAGTTTGCAAATATTTTTTCCCATTCTGTCAGTTGCCTCTTCACTTTCCTGACTGTTTCTTTTGAAGTACAGAAACTTCTCAATTTGATGCAATCCCAAATGTTAATTTTGGTTTTGACTGTGCTTCTGGGGTCTTTTCCAAGGAGTCTTTGCCTGTACCTATATCTTGCAGGGTTTCTCCAATGCTCTCTAATAATTTGATGGTTTCAGGTCATAGATTTAAGTCTTTAATCCATGGTGAGTGGATTTTTGTGTAAGGTGAAAGGTAGGGGTCTTGATTCAAGCTTCTGCATGTGGAAATCCAATTTTCCCAGCACCATTTATTGAATAGACTATCCTTATTCCAGGGATTAGTTTTGGATCTTTGATCAAATATAAGTTGGCTGTAGATGTTTGGATTGATTTCTGGTGTTTCTATTCTGTTCCATTGATCTATCCATCTGTTTCTGTACCAGTACAATGCTGTTTTAAAAACAACTGCCCTGTAGTATGTCCTGAAATCTGGTATTGTTATGCCTCCAGCTTTGTTTTTGTTGTACAAGATTACTTTGGCTATTCGAGGTCTTCTGTGTCTCCATATGAATTTCAGCATCATTTCTTCCAGATCTGAGAAGAACATCTTCGGTATCTTGATTGGTATTGCATTGAATGTATAAATTGCTTTTGGGAGAATAGACATTTTGATGATATTGATTCTTCCAATCCATGAACATGGAAGATTTCTCCATTTTTTAGTATCCTCTTCTATTTCTTTCTGTAAGGTTTTGTAGTTTTCATTGTAGAGATCTTAACGTCCTTCATTAAGTTTATTCCAAGGTATTTGATTGTTTTTGTAGCTATTGTGAATGGGATTGATCTTAGAAGTTCTTCCTCAGCCGTGGCATTGCCTGTGTATACAAAGGCTGTTGATTTTTGTGCATTGATTTTATATCCTGCTACTTTGCCAAACTCTTTGATGAGTTCCAGCAGTCTCTTAGTAGAGTTCTTTGGGTCCCCTAAATAAAGAATCATATCATCTGCAAAGAGGGATAGTTTGAGTTCTTCCTTCCCAATTTGTATCCCTTTAATTTCTTTTTCTTGCCTAATAGCTCTGGCTAAAACTTCCAGAACTATATTGAATAGCAGTGGTGAGAGTGGGCATCCCTGTCTGGTACCAGATCTCAGCGGAAATGCTTCCAAAATTTCCCCATTCAATAGGATATTGGCCGTGGGTTTTTCATATATTGCTTTGATTTTATTGAGGAATGTTCCTTCCATACCCAGTTTGCTTAGAGTTTTCATCATGAAAGCATGTTGTATTTTATCAAATGCTTTCTCTGCGTCTATTGACAGAATCATATGGTTTTTCTTCTGCAGTGTGTTAATGTGGTGTATCATGTTGATTGTTTTGCGAACATTGAACCATCCCTGCATACCAGGGATAAATCCCACTTGGTCTGGGTGGATGATCTTTCTGATGTGTTGTTGCATTCTATTGGCCAGAATTTTATTGAGTATTTTTGCATCTATGTTCATCAGGGAGATTGGTCTGTAATTCTCTTTCAATGTTGCATCTTTTTCTGGCTTAGGAATTAAGGTGATGCTGGCTTCATAGAAAGAATTTGGGAGGATTCCCTCTTTTTCGATTGTTTTGAATAGTTTGAGAAGAATTGGAGTTAGTTCTTCTCTAAAAGTCTGGTAGAATTCAGCAGTGAATCTATCTGGCCCTGGGCTTTTCTTTGTTGGGAGGGCCTTTATTCCTGTTTCAATTTCTGTGTCAGTTATGGGTCTGTTTAGGTTTTCTATATCTTCCTGGCTCAATTTAGGTAGGTTGTATGTGTCCAAGAATCTGTCCATTTCTGATAGATTTCCCTGTTTGCTGGCATACAAGTCCTTGTAGCAATTTCTGATGATTCTTTTTATTTCTGTGGTGTCTGTTGTTACTTTTCCATTTTCATCTCTGATTTTATTGATTTGGGTCTTTTCTCTTCTTTTTTTTAGTTAGTTGGGCCAATGGGGTGTCAATTTTGTTTATTTTTTCAAAAAACCAGCTCCTCATTTGGCTGATTTTTTGTAATTTTTTTTTAAATTCAATCCTGTTGATTTCTTCTTTGATTTTAATTATTTCTCTTCTCCGACTGGGATTGGGTTTGGTTTGCTGCTGTTTTTCTAGATCCCTGAGATGAACTGACTATATTTGGTGCATTTACAATTACTTGATGTAGGCACCTATTGATATAAACTTTCCTCTTAACACTGCTTTTGTTGTATCCCATAGGTTTTGGTATGTTGTGCTTTTATCTTCATTTACTTCCAGAAAATTTTTTACTTCTCTTTTAATTTCTTCTATGACCCATTGTTCATTCAGGAGCATGTTGTTCAGTCTCCATGTGTTTGTACATGCTCTAGGGATTCCAGAGTTGCTAATTTCCAATTTTATTCCTTTGTGGTCTGAGAAGCTGCATGGTATGATTTTAATTCTTTTGAATTTGCTGAGACTTGCTTTATGGCCTAGTATGTGGTCAATCCTAGAGAAGGTTCCATGTACTGCTGAGAAGAATGTAAAGTCCTTAGATGTAGGATGAAAAGTTCTGTAGATATCTGTTAGATCCATTTGGGCTATAGTGTCATTTAAATCTACTGTCTCCTTGTTGACCTGTCCTGTTTATCTGTCTATCTCTGAGAGTGGAGTATTGAAGTCCCCCAGAACTATTGTATTGGTGTCTAAATCTCCCTTTAAGTCCCTTAACAAGTTTTTAAATAAGCTGGTGCCCTCTAATTAGGTGCATATACATTGATAATCATTATATCTTCCTGTTGAATGGATCCCTTAATCATTATATAGTGCCCCTCTTTGTCTCTCCTAACAGTTTTTGTGGTAAAGTTTATGTTGTCCGATATTAAGATGGCTACACCTGCTCTTTTTTCATTTCTGTTGGCATGGTATATCTTTTTCCAGCCTTTCACTTCAGTCTGTATGCATCATTGTTGGAAAGATGTGTTTCTTGTAAGCAGCAAAAAGATGGGTTTTGTTCCTTAACACAATCAGCCAATCAGTGTCTTTTAACTGGACAGTTCAGGCCATTAACATTCAATGTCACTATTGAGAAGGAGTAACTTTGCCCTGCCATTTGCCAAAGATTTTTCTAATATATGGTTTGAGATCCCTGTAATCATTTGCTGTGAGATTTCCTTCCTTTACCTTCTTTCATATTGGTGACCATGTTTCTGTGTTTCTGTATGTAACACATCTTTAAGCATCTTTTGCAGGCCTGGACAAGTGGCGACGAATTCTTTCAATTTCTGTTTGCTGTGAAAGCTCTTTCTTTCACCTTCATTCACAAATGAGAGCTTTGCAGGATATAATATTCTGGGCTGGCAGTTTTTCTCTCTTAGTACCTGGGCTATATCTCGCCATTCTCTCCTAGCTTGTAGGGTTTCTGATGAGAAGTCTGCTGTGAGTCTAATTGGAGATCCTCTGAGAGTAATCTGATGTTTCTCTCTTGCACATTTTAGGATCTTTTCTGTATGTTTCACCTGGTGAGTTTGATTATGACGTGTCATGGTGAGGTTCTCTTTTGGTCATGTTTATTAGGGGTTCTATAAGCTTCCTGTACTAAGATGCCTCTGTCCTTCTCCAAACCTGGGAAATTTTCTGCTAGTATCTCACTAAAGAGGCCTTCTAATCCTTTCTCCCTCTCCATGCCTTCAGGAACTCCTAGAACCTGAATGTTGGGTTTTCAAGAGTATCCTGTACATTCCTGACAGTATTGTTTAGATTTCTGATTTCCTCTTCTTTTCTTTGATTTGATTGTTTCCTTTCCTGTTCTCTGTCTTCTAAGTCTGATATTCTCTCTTCTGCTTCACCCATTCTGTTTTTAAGGCTCTCTAATGTGTTTGTCATTTGATCTATTGAGTTCTTCATTTCATTATGGTTTCTTGTCACTATCACAGTTTCATGTTCTACTAGTTGTTTCATTTCATTTTGATTCCTCCTTAATATTTCATTTTCACGAGATAGATTTTCTATCTTGTCTATTAAGGATTTCTGTAGTTCAAGAATTTGTTTTTGAGAACTTCTTAATGTTCTTATCAATTTTTTGAGATCTGCTTCTTGCATTTCCTCTATCTCTTCATCTTCATAATCTTGAATTGGGGTGTCTTGTTCATTTGGGGGCATCATAGTGTCTTCCTTGCTCTTGTTACCTCGGTTTCTGCATTTGTTATTTGGCATGTTGGAGATAACGTATGGTGTTGTTGTTGTTGTTGTTTTTTTTTTTTTTTTTTTTTTTTGCTGTGGTGATTTTTTTCTCATTATACTATGCCTCTAGATTAAGTGGGCTGTCTGCTTTGATGGATCCTTAGGCTGTGATGGGTGTGGCCGTAGAGCTCTGTTTGATTCTTCAGGTTTAAGCGTGTGCCAATTGTGACTCACCCAGATTGTTCTCTTGCTGGATCTTGCTCCTTGCTTGATCTCTCTCTCTCTCTCTCTCTCCCTCTCTCTCTCTCTTTCTCTTTTTTTTGACTCAGTTGGGAAGTTATTCCACACAGCTGAGTGGAATTGAGGGTAGTTGAAATCTGGCCTCTGTGAGTATTCGTTTGATCTACCCCTGGGACCACACAAAGAGTTTATGCAGCCCTCAATGTGTTTTCAAGTTTCTCCACAGTCCCAAGGTTACTGAGTTTGCATACTCTGTGAGTTCCCTCGCCCCCCTAGGATTTTCACAGTATCAGATCATTAGCTCCACCTGTTTTCACTAGATGCTAACCTCCTGTTATTTCTCCCGACCAGAGTCAAATTTTTTCTGCTTGGTTACTAAAGGTTGCCACTTTACATATGTAAAATGGTGCCTGCTCTTTGTCTTGCTCAGCTTTGTTAGGTGAGTGGAGAGAGAGGCTAGTGTCTGTGCTGGTTCCCCTGATTTATTTTTTTTTTCCTCTCCTCCAGTCAGCCTGGTGAACTTTAGCTAGTGGGGCCTCAGGCCTCCTTTTGCCTTTCCCCACCAATGTCTTGGGTTTCTGAGGTTTTTGCCTTACCTCCCGTTGCTACCTAATTTAGTACAACAAAATAACATTGTTTCCTTCCAACGGAGAGGAATGCTTGTATTAAAACTCTGTGCATAGTAAGCATTGTACTTTATTCCAATAAAGAAACACACTCTACATACATAATGAAAGGTACATCATATCTCAAGTTGGCACAGGGAATAAATTTGTAGTACAGATTAAAGCAGGCTAACAACATTGTTTTTCCTTAGAAAGATTAGTTGAATTCTTTAACTACTAAAGCCATAATAAACAATGTTTTCCAGGCTGGTGCTGTGGCTCACTAGGCTAATCCTCTGCCCATGGTGCCGGCACATTTGGTTCTAGTCCCAGTTGCGGAACCAGATTCTGTCCCTGTTACTCTCTTCTAGTCCAGTTCTCTGTTGTGGCCCGGGAGTGCAGTGGAGGATGGCCCAGGTCCTTGGGCCCTGCACCCACATGCGAGACCAGGAGAAGCACCTGGCTCCTGGCTTTGGATCGGCGCAGCACACCAGCCACAATATGCCAGTTGTAGTGGCCACTTGGGGGGTGAACCAACAGAAAAAGGAAGACCTTTCTCTTTGTCTCTCATTCTCACTAACTCTGCCTTTCAAAAAAAGAAAGAAAGAAAAACGAACAAACAAAC
The DNA here is from genome assembly GCF_033115175.1 of Lepus europaeus. Taxonomy (NCBI): domain Eukaryota; kingdom Metazoa; phylum Chordata; class Mammalia; order Lagomorpha; family Leporidae; genus Lepus; species Lepus europaeus. Next base: position 104,801 of record NW_026909049.1, read on the forward strand.
AAAACAATGTTTTCCAGTGTTTCAAACAGCATGTTGGAACCTGAAGTTATTTGAAGGAATTGAATGAGCTTCTCAGAACACATTTACTGTATTGAATTTTCTATGTATTTTCATTGACTGCTCTATGTACTTAGGACTTAATATATAATAGGTATGCAATATGAGAATATAGTGGAAGAGTATTGTTGAAAAGAAGTATTTTGTCTCAATTTACCTCAAGGAAATGAGTTTATGTCCAGGTCAGTTGTAAGCATAACTATTAGGTTTCCTGGTGACTTAGTATAATGCTTGTCTTACACCATATGCTCTTAGTAAGCATTACACTATACATGCATAATACCTGAAAGATATGATATGCCTGAAGTTGGTGCACAGGGCACAATTGTGGTACACACTAGGACTGGCTCACAATGTTTTCTTTTCTGGGAAGACAAGAATTCTCAGCTTTAAATACACAGTCCTTAATAAGCAATACATTTGCAACCTCAACAACTTGTAGTTGGCTGGCACCGTGGCTCACTAGGCTAATCCTCCACCTGAGGCACCGGTACCCTGGGTTCTAGTCCTGGTTGGGGTGCCAGATTCTGTCTCAGTTGCTCCTCTTCCATCCAGCTCTCTGCTGTGGCCCGGGAAGGCAGTGGAGGATGGCCCAAGTGCTTGGGTCCTGCACCTGCATGGGAGACCAGGAGGAAGCACCTATCTCCTTGCTTTGGATGGGTGCAGTGCGCTGGCTGTAGCGGCCATTTGGGGGGTGAACCAATGGAAGAAAGACCTTTCTCTCTGTCTCTCTCTCTCACTAATTCTGCCTGTCCAAAAAAAAAGTTGTAGAGATTAGTTGTACTTGAAGGAAGCACTGTGTCTGAAGTTATTGCAAGGAATGCAGTGATAGTCTCAATTACATCTTGGATTCTTCATTGAGTATACTCTGTGTATTCACTGGTTGCTTTATATGCAAAAATTGAGTAAAATCACAAATGTGAGAACACAGGCAAAATGAATGTCACTAGAAAATTGTGTGTTGTCCAAAGCTATTTCAACAATTTTTTTTAACTCCAGTTTAACATTTGTTTACATTAGATTTAATAAAAATGAATTCCTGGATTTATTTCTAATTTACCTAGCAAATATTTTTATTCCAATCATGAGAACACACTGTACATTAGCAATACTCAAAAGAGCTGCTAAGTCTGAAGCTCAGACAAGGAAGGGGGTTCAGAAGTCCAGGCTGACAACACTAACTTTCCTCAGATAGTTAATCATATTGTCTAATATAACTACAATGCCCTTAAAAAGCAATGCAGCTTCAATGCTTCTAAAACAGTGATTATTCATACTTGAAGTAGTAGCTGTGCCTGAAGTACCAGAACTAGAACTAGAATATCAAACAGAAGCCGCTTGCAGCATTTCATTTTCTAACCCTAACCATCACTCTGAACATAACCCTAAAGGCTATCCCCAGCCCAAATTCTAACACTCACTCTACCTTTATCCTTAACCCTTGTCTCAATGACATTTCATCCATAGTCCAAGTATAAAATCAGCACTATCCCTAGCATCAAACCTGTCCATAGCCATAATACTAGCTTGAAAAATAACCCTAGCTCTCATCAATCTAACCTCAACCCTAACCACAGTCTGAGCTTTACATCTAACCCAAATCATAAACCTAACCTTAACCTAACCCCAACCCTAACCCTAGGCCAAGCCTTATTCATGAACCTAACACTAACTCCTTACCTAACACTAATCTAACCTCTAACCCTAATCCTAACAGTAACCCTCAACCTAAGACTATCTTATTCCTAACTTCAACTAACCTGAAATCTATTCTAGGCCCCAATGCTACACTAAATTCTAACCCTAAGTCTACACTTAATGTTAACCCTAGGTGTAGCCCTAGTCCTAAACCTAACCCTAACCATAAATTTAGCATTAACCCTAATCTAACTCTAACCCTAAACTTAGTCAAGGCCTTAACCCTAATCTTAACTCAAACCCTAGACCTCACACTAGTCATAAGCCAAACCCTACCCCTAAACATAATGTTGAACTTAATCATAAGCTTAAATTACCTAGAACTTACACCTATTCATAACCCCAAGTCTAATGCTAGTCCTAAGTTTAACACTAACTCAACCCTAATCCAGCACCAAATCTAACCCTAGCCCAGGTTCTAACCCAAAGACTAAATTAAATACTG